>NW_025957177.1:0-32450 GCF_023159225.1 Perognathus longimembris pacificus | reverse complement strand
AGGAAGTACTTAATTTATTAAGCTACTGCTTTTCTTAATCTCATTGGAGATATTTACTGATAAACAGCTACCTACGCAGCATGTTCATGTCGTTCCTAAATGAGCTTTTATCTCTCTCCCCCTCACCACAAATCAGATTCTTCTGAGGAGTTCCCAGTACATTATCCTTTCCCCTGTGTAATTACCTTAACAAGTTCCAGCTGTTTTTATTCTCAGAATGTTTACTCCCTGATATACAGCTGCCTACCCCCTTCGTAAGTGCAGGTCCTAAATGAGCTTTTTTCTCTGTTCCCTCACCACAATCCAGATTCTTTTGGGGAGTTACCAGAACAGTAACCATACCAGGAGGTACTTAATTTATGAAGCTACTGCTTTTCTTAATCTCAGTGGAGATATTTACTGATAAACATCTATCTACGCAGCATGTTCATGTCGTTCCTAAATGAAGTTTTATCTCTCTCCCCTCACCACAAATCAGATTCTTCTGAGGAGTTCCCAGTACATTATCCTTTCCCTTGTGTAATTACCTTAACAAGCTCCAGCAGTTTTTATTCTCAGAAGGTTTACTCCCTGATATACAGCTGCCTACCCCCTTCGTAAGGGCAGGCCCTAAATGAGCTTTATTCTATGTTCCCTCACCACAATCCAGATTCTTTTGGGGAGTTACCAGTACAGTAAACCATACCAGGAAGTACTTAATTTATTAAGCTACTGCTTTTCTTAATCTCAGTGGAGATATTTACTGATAAACAGCTATGTACGCAGCATGTTCATGTCGTTCCTAAATGAGCTTTTATCTCTCTCCCCTCACCACAAATCAGATTCTTCTGAGGAGTTTCCAGTACATTATCCTTTCCCCTGTGTAATTACCTTAACAAGCTCCAGCTGTTTTCATTCTCAGAAGGTTTACACCCTGTTATACAGCTTCTAAACCCCTTCGTAAGTGCAGTCCTAAATGAGCTTTGTTCTCTGTTCACTCACCACAATCCAGATTCTTTTGGGGAGTTACCAGTACAGTAAACATACCAGGAAGTACTTCATTTATTAAGCTACTGCTTTTCTTAATCACAGTGCAGATATTTACTGATAAACAGCTACCTAAGCAGCATGTTCATATCGTTCCTAAATGAGCTTTTATCTCTCTCCCCTCACCACAAATCAGATTCTTCTGATTAGTTCCCAGTACATTATCCTTTCGCCTGTGTAATTACCTTAACAAGCTCCAGCTGTTTTTTATTCTCAGAAGGTTTACTCCCTGAAATACAGCTGCCTACCCCCTTCGTAAGTGCAGGTCTTAATGAGCTTTTTTCTCTGTTCCCTCACCACAATCCAGATTCTTTTGTGGAGTTACCAGTACAGTAACCATACCAGGAAGTACTTAATTTATTAAGCTACTGCTTTTCTTAATCTCAGTGGAGATATTTACTGATAAACAGCTACCTACGCAGCATGTTCATCTCGTTCCTAAATGAGCTTTTATCTCTCTCCCCTCACCACAAATCAGATTCTTCTGAGGAGTTCCCAGTACATTATCCTATCCCCTGTGTAATTACCTTAACAAGCTCCAGCTTTTTTTATTCTCAGAAAGTTTACTCCCTGATATACAGCTGCCTACCCCCTTCGTAAGTGCAGGTCCTAAATGAGCTTTTTTCTCTGTTCCCTCACCACAATCCAGATTCTTTTGGGGAGTTACCAGTACAGTAACCATACCAGGAAGTACTTAATTTATTAAGCTATTGCTTTTCTTAATCTCAGTGGAGATATTTACTGATGAACAGCTACCTACGCAGCATGTGCATGTCGTTCCTAAATGAGCTTTTATCTCTCTCCCCTCACCACAAATCAGATTCTTCTGAGGAGTTCCCCTGTATATTATCCTTTCCCCTGTGTAATTACCTTAACAAGCTCCACCTGTTTTTATTCTCAGAAGGTTTACTCCCTGATATACAGCTGCCTACCCCCTTCGTAAGTGCAGGTCCTAAATGAGCGTTTTCCTCTGTTCCCTCACCACAATCCAGATTCTTTTGGGGAGTTACCAGTACAGTAACCATACCAGGAAGTACTTAATTTATTAAGCTACTGCTTTTCTTAATCTCAGTGGAGATATTTACTGATAAACAGCTACCTACGCAGCATGTTCATGTCGTTCCTAAATGAGCTTTTATCTCTCTCCCCTCACCACAAATCAGATTCTTCTGAGGAGTTCCCAGTACATTATCCTTTCCCCTGTGTAATTACCTTAACAAGCTCCAGCTGTTTTCATTCTCAGAAGGTTTACTCGCTGATATACAGCTTCCTAACCCGTTCGTAAGTGCAGGTCCTAAATGAGCTTTTTTCTCTGTTCCCTCACCACAATCCAGATTCTTTTGGGGAGTTACCAGTACAGTAACCATATCAGGAAGTACTTAATTTATTAAGCTACTGCTTTTCTTAATCTCAGTGGAGATATTTACTGATAAACAGCTACCTACGCAGCATGTTCATGTCGTTCCTAAATGAGCTTTTATCTCTCTCACCTCACCACAAATCAGATTCTTCTGAATAGTTCCCAGTACATTATCCTTTCCCCTGTGTAATTACCTTAACAAGCTCCAGCTGTTTTTACTCTCAGAAGGTTTACTCCCTGATATACAGCTGCCTACCCCCTTCGTAAGTGCAGGTCCTAAATGAGCTTTTTTCTCTGTTCCCTCACCACAATCCAGATTCTTTTGGGGAGTTACTAGTACAGTAACCATACCAGGAGGTACTTAATTTATGAAGCTACTGCTTTTCTTAATCTCAGTGGAGATATTTACTGATAAACAGCTATCTACGCAGCATGTTCATGTCGTTCCTAAATGAGCTTTTATCTCTCTCCCCTCACCACAAATCAGATTCTTCTGAGGAGTTCCCAGTACATTATCCTTTCCCCTGTGTAATTACCTTAACAAGCTCCAGCAGTTTTTATTCTCAGAAGGTTTACTCCCTGATATACAGCTGCCTACCCCTTCGTAAGGGCAGGCCCTAAATGAGCTTTATTCTATGTTCCCTCACCACAATCCAGATTCTTTTGGGGAGTTACCAGTACAGTAACCATACCAGGATGTACTTAATTTATTAAGCTACTGCTTTTCTTAATCTCAGTGGAGATATTTACTGATAAACAGCTATGTACGCAGCATGTTCATGTCGTTCCTAAATGAGCTTTTATCTCTCTCCCCTCACCACAAATCAGATTCTTCTAAGGAGTTTCCAGTACAGTATCCTTTCCCCTGTGTAATTACCTTAACAAGCTCCAGCTGTTTTCATTCTCAGAAGGTTTACTCCCTGATATACAGCTTCTAAACCCCTTCGTAAGTGCAGTCCTAAATGAGCTTTGTTCTCTGTTCCCTCACCACAATCCAGATTCTTTTGGGGAGTTACCAGTACAGTAACCATACCAGGAAGTACTTAATTTATTAAGCTACTGCTTTTCTTAATCACAGTGCAGATATTTACTGATAAACAGCTACCTAAGCAGCATGTTCATGTCGTTCCTAAATGAGCTTTTATCTCTCTCCCCTCACCACAAATCAGATTCTTCTGATTAGTTCCCAGTACATTATCCTTTCCCCTGGGTAATTACCTTAACAAGCTCCAGCTGTTTTTATTCTCAGAAGGTTTACTCCCTGATATACAGCTGCCTACCCCCTTCGTAAGTGCAGGTCCTAAATGAGCTTCTTTCTCTGTTCCCTCACCACAATCCAGATTCTTTTGGGGAGTTACCAGTACAGTAACCATACCAGGAAGTACTTAATTTATTAAGCTACTGCTTTTCTTAATCTCATTGGAGATATTTACTGATAAACAGCTACCTACGCAGCATGTTCATGTCGTTCCTAAATGAGCTTTTATCTCTCTCCCCTCACCACAAATCAGATTCTTCTGAGGAGTTCCCAGTACATTATCCTTTCCCCTGTGTAATTACCTTAACAAGTTCCAGCTGTTTTTATTCTCAGAATGTTTACTCCCTGATATACAGCTGCCTACCCCCTTCGTAAGTGCAGGTCCTAAATGAGCTTTTTTCTCTGTTCCCTCACCACAATCCAGATTCTTTTGGGGAGTTACCAGAACAGTAACCATACCAGGAGGTACTTAATTTATGAAGCTACTGCTTTTCTTAATCTCAGTGGAGATATTTACTGATAAACAGCTATCTACGCAGCATGTTCATGTCGTTCCTAAATGAAGTTTTATCTCTCTCCCCTCACCACAAATCAGATTCTTCTGAGGAGTTCCCAGTACATTATCCTTTCCCCTGTGTAATTACCTTAACAAGCTCCAGCAGTTTTTATTCTCAGAAGGTTTACTCCCTGATATACAGCTGCCTACCCCCTTCGTAAGGGCAGGCCCTAAATGAGCTTTATTCTATGTTCCCTCACCACAATCCAGATTCTTTTGGGGAGTTACCAGTACAGTAACCATACCAGGAAGTACTTAATTTATTAAGCTACTGCTTTTCTTAATCTCAGTGGAGATATTTACTGATAAACAGCTATGTACGCAGCATGTTCATGTCGTTCCTAAATGAGCTTTTATCTCTCTCCCCTCACCACAAATCAGATTCTTCTGAGGAGTTTCCAGTACATTATCCTTTCCCCTGTGTAATTACCTTAACAAGCTCCAGCTGTTTTCATTCTCAGAAGGTTTACTCCCTGTTATACAGCTTCTAAACCCCTTCGTAAGTGCAGTCCTAAATGAGCTTTGTTCTCTGTTCACTCACCACAATCCAGATTCTTTTGGGGAGTTACCAGTACAGTAAACATACCAGGAAGTACTTCATTTATTAAGCTACTGCTTTTCTTAATCACAGTGCAGATATTTACTGATAAACAGCTACCTAAGCAGCATGTTCATATCGTTCCTAAATTAGCTTTTATCTCTCTCCCCTCACCACAAATCAGATTCTTCTGATTAGTTCCCAGTACATTATCCTTTCGCCTGTGTAATTACCTTAACAAGCTCCAGCTGTTTTTATTCTCAGAAGGTTTACTCCCTGAAATACAGCTGCCTACCCCCTTCGTAAGTGCAGGTCTTAATGAGCTTTTTTCTCTGTTCCCTCACCACAATCCAGATTCTTTTGTGGAGTTACCAGTACAGTAACCATACCAGGAAGTACTTAATTTATTAAGCTACTGCTTTTCTTAATCTCAGTGGAGATATTTACTGATAAACAGCTACCTACGCAGCATGTTCATCTCGTTCCTAAATGAGCTTTTATCTCTCTCCCCTCACCACAAATCAGATTCTTCTGAGGAGTTCCCAGTACATTATCCTATCCCCTGTGTAATTACCTTAACAAGCTCCAGCTTTTTTTATTCTCAGAAAGTTTACTCCCTGATATACAGCTGCCTACCCCCTTCGTAAGTGCAGGTCCTAAATGAGCTTTTTTCTCTGTTCCCTCACCACAATCCAGATTCTTTTGGGGAGTTACCAGTACAGTAACCATACCAGGAAGTACTTAATTTATTAAGCTATTGCTTTTCTTAATCTCAGTGGAGATATTTACTGATGAACAGCTACCTACGCAGCATGTGCATGTCGTTCCTAAATGAGCTTTTATCTCTCTCCCCTCACCACAAATCAGATTCTTCTGAGGAGTTCCCTGTATATTATCCTTTCCCCTGTGTAATTACCTTAACAAGCTCCACCTGTTTTTATTCTCAGAAGGTTTACTCCCTGATATACAGCTGCCTACCCCCTTCGTAAGTGCAGGTCCTAAATGAGCTTTTTCCTCTGTTCCCTCACCACAATCCAGATTCTTTTGGGGAGTTACCAGTAGAGTAACCATACCAGGAAGTACTTAATTTATTAAGCTACTGCTTTTCTTAATCTCAGTGGAGATATTTACTGATAAACAGCTACCTACGCAGCATGTTCATGTCGTTCCTAAATGAGCTTTTATCTCTCTCCCCTCACCACAAATCAGATTCTTCTGAGGAGTTCCCAGTACATTATCCTTTCCCCTGTGTAATTACCTTAACAAGCTCCAGCTGTTTTCATTCTCAGAAGGTTTACTCGCTGATATACAGCTTCCTAACCCGTTCGTAAGTGCAGGTCCTAAATGAGCTTTTTTCTCTGTTCCCTCACCACAATCCAGATTCTTTTGGGGAGTGACCAGTAGAGTAACCATATCAGGAAGTACTTAATTTATTAAGCTACTGCTTTTCTTAATCTCAGTGGAGATATTTACTGATAAACAGCTACCTACGCAGCATGTTCATGTCGTTCCTAAATGAGCTTTTATCTCTCTCCCCTCACCACAAATCAGATTCTTCTGAATAGTTCCCAGTACATTATCCTTTCCCCTGTGTAATTACCTTAACAAGCTCCAGCTGTTTTTACTCTCAGAAGGTTTACTCCCTGATATACAGCTGCCTACCCCCTTCGTAAGTGCAGGTCCTAATGAGCTTTTTTCTCTGTTCCCTCAGCACAGTCCAGATTCTTTTGGGGAGTTACCAGTACAGTAACCATACCAGGAAGTACTTAATTTATTAAGCTACTGCTTTTCTTAATCTCAGTGGAGATATTTACTGATAAACAGCTACCTACGCAGCATGTTCATGTCGTTCCTAAATGAGCTTTTATCTCTCTACCCTCACAACAAATCAGATTCTTCTGAATAGTTCCCAGTACATTATCCTTTCCCCTGTGTAATTACCTTAAGAAGCTCCAGCTGTTTTTATTCTCAGAAGGTTTACTCCCTGATATACAGCTGCCTACCCCCTTCGTAAGTGCAGGTCCTAAATGAGCTTTTTTCTCTGTTCCCTCACCACAATCCAGATTCTTTTGGGGAGTTACCAGTACAGTAACCATACCAGGAATTACTTAATTTATTAAGCTACTGCTTTTCTTAATCTCAGTGGAGATATTTACTGATAAACAGCTACCTACGCAGCATGTTCATGTCGTTCCTAAATGAGCTTTTATCTCTCTCCCCTCACCACAAATCAGATTCTTCTGAGGAGTTCCCAGTACATTATCCTTTCCCCTTTGTAATGACCTTAACAAGCTCCAGCTGTTTTTATTCTCAGAATGTTTACTCCCTGATATACAGCTGCCTACCCCCTTCGTAAGTGCAGGTCCTAAATGAGCTTTTTTATCTGTTCCCTCACCACAACCCAGATTCTTTTGGGGAGTTACCAGTACAGTAACCATACCAGGAGGTACTTAATTTATGAAGCTACTGCTTTTCTTAATCTCAGTGGAGATATTTACTGATAAACAGCTATATACGCAGCATGTTCATGTCGTTCCTAAATGAGCTTTTATCTCTCTCCCCTCACCACAAATCAGATTCTTCTGAGGAGTACCCAGTACATTATCCTTTCCCCTGTGTAATTGCCTTAACAAGCTCCAGCAGTTTTTATTCTCAGAAGGTTTACTCCCTGATATACAGCTGCCTACCCCCTTCGTAAGGGCAGGTCCTAAATGAGCTTTAATCTCTGTTCCCTCACCACAATCCAGATTATTTTGGGGAGTTACCAGTACAGTAACCATACCAGGAAGTACTTAATTTATTAAGCTACTGCTTTTCTTAATCTCAGTGGAGATATTTACTGATAAACAGCTATGTACGCAGCATGTTCATGTCGTTCCTAAATGAGCTTTTATCTCTCTCCCCTCACCACAAATCAGATTCTTCTGAGGAGTTCCCAGTACATTATCCTTTCCCCTGTGTAATTACCTTAACAAGCTCCAGCTGTTTTTATTCTCAGAAGGTTTACTCCCTGATATACAGCTGCCTACCCACTTCGTAAGTGCAGGTCCTAAATGACCTTTTTTCTCTGTTCCCTAACCACAATCCAGATTCTTTTGGGGAGGTACCAGTACAGTATCCATACCAGGAAGTACTTAATTTATTAAGCTACTGCTTTTCTTAATCTCAGTGGAGATATTTACTGATAAACAGCTACCTACGCAGCATGTTCATGTCTTTTTTAATGAGCTTTTATCTCTCTCCCCTCACCACAAATCAGATTCTTCTGAGGAGTTCCCAGTACATTATCCTTTCCCCTGTGTAATTACCTTAACAAGCTCCAGCTGTTTTTATTCTCAGAACGTTTACTCCCTGATATATAGCTGCCTACCCCCTTCGTAAGTGCAGGTCCTAAATGAGCTTTTTTCTCTGTTCCCCCACCAGAATCCAGATTCTTTTGGGGAGTTACCAGTACAGTAACCATACCAGGAAGTACTTAATTTATTAAGCTACTGCTTTTCTTAATCTCAGTGGAGATATTTACTGATAAACAGCTACGTACGCAGCATGTTCATGTCGTTCTTAAATGAGCTTTTACCTCGCTCCCCTCACCACAAATCAGATTCTTCTGAGGAGTTCCCAGTACATTATCCTTTCCCCTGTGTAATTACCTTAATAAGCTCCAGCTGTTTTTATTCTCAGAAGGTTTACTTCCTGATATACAGCTGCCTACCCCCTTCGTAAGTGCAGGTCCTAAATGATCTTTTTTCTCTGTTCCCTCACCACAATCCAGATTCTTTTGGGGAGTTACCAGTACAGTAACCATACCAGGAAGTACTCAATTTATTAAGCTACTGCTTTACTTAATCTCAGTGGAGATATTTACTGATAAACAGCTACCTACGCAGCATGTTCATGTCGTTCCTAAATGAGCTTTTATCTCTCTCCCCTCACCACAAATCAGATTCTTCTGAGGAGTTCCCAGTACATTATCCTTTCCCCTGTGTAATTACCTTAACAAGCTCAAGCTGTTTTTACTCTCAGAAGATTCACTCCCTGATATACAGCTGCCTACCCCCTTCGTAAGTGAGGTCTTAAATGAGCTTTTTTCTCTATTCCCTCACCACAATCCAGTTTCTTTTGGGGAGTTACCAGTACAGTAACCATACCAGGAAGTACTTCATTTATTAATCTACTGCTTTTCTTAATCTCAGTGGAGATATTTACTGATAAACAGCTACCTACGCAGCATGTACATGTCGTTCCTAAATGAGCTTTTATCTCTCTCCCCTCACCACAAATCAGATTCTTCTGAGGAGTTCCCAGTACATTATCCTTTCCCCTGTGTAATTACTTTAACAAGCTCCAGCTGTTTTTATTCTCAGAAGGTTTACTCCCTGATATACAGCTGCCTACCCCCTTTGTAAGTGCAGGTCCTAAATGAGCTTTTTTCTCTGTTCCCTCACCACAATCCTGATTCTTTTGGGGAGTTACCAGTACAGTAACCATACCAGGAAGTACTTAATTTATTAAGCTACTGCTTTTCTTAATCTCAGTGGAGATATTTACTGATAAACAGCTATCTACGCAGCATGTTCATGTCGTTCCTCAATGAGCTTTTATCTCTCTCCCCTCACCACAAATCAGATTCTTCTGAGGAGTTCCCAGTACATTATCCTTTCCCCTGTGTAATTACCTTAACATGCTCCAGCAGTTTTTATTCTCAGAAGGTTTACTCCCTGATATACAGCTGCCTACCCCCTTCGTAAGGGCAGGCCCTAAATGAGCTTTATTCTATGTTCCCTCACCACAATCCAGATTCTTTTGGGGAGTTACCAGTACAGTAACCATACCAGGAAGTACTTAATTTATTAAGCTACTGCTTTTCTTAATCTCAGTGGAGATATTCACTGATAAACAGCTATGTACGCAGCATGTTCATGTCGTTCCTAAATGAGCTTTTATCTCTCTCCCCTCACCACAAATCAGATTCTTCTGAGGAGTTTCCAGTACATTATCCTTTCCCCTGTGTAATTACCTTAACAAGCTCCAGCTGTTTTCATTCTCAGAAGGTTTAATCCCTGATATACAGCTTCTAAACCCCTTCGTAAGTGCAGTCCTAAATGAGCTTTGTTCTCTGTTCCCTCACCACAATCCAGATTCTTTTGGGAAGTTACCAGTACAGTAACCATACCAGGAAGTACTTAATTTATTAAGCTACTGCTTTTCTTAATCACAGTGCAGATATTTACTGATAAACAGCTACCTATGCAGCATTTTCATGTCGTTCCTAAATGAGCTTTTATCTCTCTCCCCTCACCACAAATCAGATTATTCTGATTAGTTCCCAGTACATTATCCTTTCCCCTGTGTAATTACCTTAACAAGCTCCAGCAGTTTTTATTCTCAGAAGGTTTACTCCCTGATATACAGCTGCCTACCCCCTTCGTAAGTGCAGGTCTTAAATGAGCTTTTTTCTCTGTTCCCTCACCACAATCCAGATTCTTTTGTGGAGTTACCAGTACAGTAACCATACCAGGAAGTACTTAATTTATTAAGCTACTGCTTTTCTTAATCTCAGTGGAGGTATTTACTGATAAACAGCTACCTACGCAGCATGTTCATGTCGTTCCTAAATGAGCTTTTATCTCTCTCCCCTCACCACAAATCAGATTCTTCTGAAGAGTTTCCAGTACATTATCCTTTCCCCTGTGTAATTACCCTAACAAGCTCCAGCTGTTTTCATTCTCAGAAGGTTTACTCCCTGATATACAGCTTCTAAACCCCTTCGTAAGTGCAGTCCTAAATGACCTTTTTCTCTGTTCCCTCACCACAATCCAGATTCTTTTGGGGAGTTACCAGTACAGTAACCATACCAGGAAGTACTTAATTTATTAAGCTACTGCTTTTCTTAATCACAGTGCAGATATTTACTGATAAACAGCTACCTACGCAGCATGTTCATGTCGTTCCTAAATGAGCTTTTATCTCTCTCCCCTCACCACAAATCAGATTCTTCTGAGGAGTTCCGAGTACATTATCCTTTCCCCTGTGTAATTACCTTAACAAGCTCCAGCTGTTTTTTTCTCAGAAGGTTTACTCCCTGATATACAGCTGCCTACCCCCTTCGTAAGTGCAGGTCCTAAATGAGCTTTTTTCTCTGTTCCCTCACCACAATCCAGATTCTTTTGGGGATTGACCAGTACACTAACCACACCAGGAAGTACTTAATTTATTAAGCTACTGCTTTTCTTAATCTCAGTGGAGATATTTACTGATAAACAGCTACGTACGCAGCATGTTCATGTCGTTCCTAAATGAGCTTTTATCTCTCTCCCCTCACCACAAATCAGATTCTTCTGAGGAGTTCCCAGTACATTATCCTTTCCCCTGTGTAATTACCTTAACAAGCTCTAGCTGTTTTTATTCTCAGAAGGTTTACTCCCTGATATACAGCTGCCTACCCCCTTCGTAAGTGCAGGTCCTAAATGAGCTTTTTCTCTGTTCCCTCACCACAATCCAGATTCTTTTGGGGAGTTACCAGTACAGTAACCATACCAGGAAGTACTTAATTTATTAAGCTACTGCTTTTCTTAATCTCAGTGGAGATATATACTGATAAACAGCTACCTACGCAGCATGTTCATTTCGTTCCTAAATGAGCTTTTATCTCTCTCCCCTCACCACAAATCAGATTCTTCTGAGGAGTTCCCAGTACATTATCCTTTCCCCTGTGTAATTACCTTAACAAGCTCCAGCTGTTTTTATTCTCAGAATGTTTACTCCCTGATATACAGCTGCCTACCCCCTTCGTAAGTGCAGGTCCTAAATGAGCCTTTTTCTCTGTTCCCAAAAAACAATCCAGATTCTTTTGGGGAGTTACCAGTACAGTAACCATACCAGGAAGTACTTAATTTCTTAAGCCAATGCTTTTCTTAATCTCAGTGGAGATATTTACTGATAAACAGCTACCTACGCAGCATGTTCATGTCGTTCCTAAATGAGCTTTTATCTCTCTCCCCTCACCACAAATCAGATTCTTCTGAGGAGTTCCCAGTACATTATCCTTTCCCCTGTGTAATTATCTTAACAAGCTCCAGCTGTATTTATTCTCAGAAGGTTTACTCCCTGATATACAGCTGCCTACCCCCTTCGTAAGTGCAGGTCCTAAATGAGCTTTTTTCTCTGTTCCCTCACCACAATCCAGATTCTTTTGGGGAGTGACCAGTACAGTAACCATACCAGGAAGTACTTAATTTATTAAGCTACTGCTTTTCTTAATCTCAGTTTAGATATTTACTGATAAACAGCTACCTACGCAGCATGTTCATGTCGTTCCTAAATGAGCTTTTATCTGTCTCCCCTCAAAACAAATCAGATTCTTCTGAGGAGTTCCCAGTACATTATCCTTTCCCCTGTGTAATTACCTTAACAAGCTCCAGCTGTTTTTATTCTCTGAAGGTTTACTCCCTGATATACAGCAGCCTACCCCCTTCGTAAGTGCAGGGCCTAAATGAGCATTTTTCTATGTTCCCTCACCACAATCCAGATTCTTTTGGGAAGTTACCAGTACAGTAACCATACCAGGAAGTACTTAATTCATTAAGCTACTGCTTTTCTTAATCTCAGTGGAGATATTTACTGATAAACAGCTAACTTCGCAGCATGTTCATGTCGTTCCTAAATGAGTTTTATCTCTCCCCACTCACCACAAACCAGATTCTTCTGAGGAGTACCCAGTACATTATCCATTCCCCTGTGTAATTACCTTAAAAAGCTACAGCTGTTTTTATTCTCAGAAGGTTTACTCCCTGAAATACTGCTGCCTAGCCCCTCCGTAAGTGCAGGTCCTAAATGAGCTTTTTTCTCTGTTCCCTCACCACAATCCAGATTCTTTTGGGGAGTTACCAGTACAGTAACCATACCAGGAAGTACTTAATTTATTAAGCTACTGCTTTTCTTAATCTCAGTGGAGATATTTACTGATAAACAGCTACCTACGCAGCATGTTCATGTCGTTCCTAAATGAGCTTTTATCTCTCTCCCCTCACCACAAATCAGATTCTTCTGAGGAGTTCCCAGTACATTATCCTTTCCCCTGTGTAATTACCTTAACAAGCTCCAGCTGTTTTTATTCTCAGAAGGTTTACTCCCTGATATACTGCTGCCTACCCCCTTCGTAAGTGCAGGTCCTAAAGGAGCATTTTTCTCTGTTCCCTCACCACAATCCAGATTTTTTTGGGGAATTACCAGTACAGAAACGAAACCCAGAAGTACTTAATTTATTAAGCTACTGCTTTTCTTAATCTCAGTGGAGATATTTACTGTTAAACAGCTACCTACGCAGCATGTTCATGTCGTTCCTAAATGAGCTTTTATCTCTCTCCCCTCACCACAAATTAGATTCTTCTGAGGAGTTCACAGTACATTATCCTTTCCCCTGTGTAATTACCTTAACAAGCTACAGCTGTTTTTATTCACAGAAGGTTTACTACCTGATATACAGCTGCCTACCCCCTTCGTAAGTGCAGGTCCTAAATGAGCTTTTTTCTCTGTTCCATCACCACAATCCAGATTCTTTTGGGGAGTTACCAGTACAGTAACCATACCAGGAAGTACTTAATTTATTAAGCTACTGCTTTTCTGAATCTCTGTGGAGATATTTACTGATAAACAGCTACCTACGCAGCATGTTCATGTAGTTCCTAAATGAGCTTTTATCTCTCTCCCCTCACCACAAATCAGATTCTTCTGAGGAGTTCCCAGTACATTATCCTTTCCCCTGTGTAATTATCTTAACAAGCTCCAGCTGTATTTATTCTCAGAAGGTTTACTCCCTGATATACAGCTGCCTACCCCCTTCGTAAGTGCAGGTCCTAAATGAGCTTTTTTCTCTGTTCCCTCAACACAATCCAGATTCTTTTGGGGAGTTACCAGTACAGTAACCATACCAGGAAGTACTTATTTTATTAAGCTACTGCTTTTCTTAATCTCAGTGGAGATATTTACTGATAAACAGCTACCTACGCAGCATGTTCATGTCGTTCCTAAATGAGCTTTTATCTCTCTCCCCTCACCACAAATCAGATTCTTCTGAGGTGTTCCCAGTACATTATCCTTTCCCCTGTGTAATTACCTTAACAAGCTCCAGCTCTTTATATTCTCAGAAGGTTTACTCCCTGATATACAGCTGCCTACCCCCTTCGTAAGTGCAGGTCCTAAATGAGCTTTTTTCTCTGTTCCCTCACCACAATCCAGATTCTTTTGGGGAGTGACCAGTACAGTAACCATACCAGGAAGTACTTAATTTAATAAGCTACTGCTTTTCTTAATCTCACTGGAGATATTTACTGATAAACAGCTACCTACGCAGCATGTTCTTGTCGTTCCTAAATGAGCTTTAATCTCTCTCCCATCACCACAAATCAGATTCTTCTGAATTTTTCCCAGTACATTATCCTTTCCCCTGTGTAATTACCTTAACAACTCCAGCTCTTTTTATTCTCAGAAGGTTTATTCCCTGATATACAGCTGCCTACCCCCTTCGTAAGTGCAGGTCCTAAATGAGCTTTTTTCTCTGTTCCCTCACCACAATCCAGATTCTTTTGGGGAGTTACCAGTACAGTAACCATACCAGGAAGTACTTAATTTATTAAGCTACTGCTTTTCTTAATCTCAGTGGAGATATTTACTGATAAACAGCTACCTATGCAGCATGTTCATGTCGTTCATAAATGAGCTTTTATCTCTCTCACCTCACCACAAATCAGATTCTTCTGAATTGGTCCCAGTACATTATCCTTTCCCCTGTGTAATTACTTTAACAAGCTCCGGCTGTTTTTATTCTCAGAAGGTTTACTCCCTGATATACAGCTGCCTACCCCCTTCGTAAGTGCAGGTCCTAAATGAGCTTTTTTCTCTGTTTCCTCACCACAATCCAGATTCTTTTGGGGAGTTACCAGTACAGTAACCATACCAGGAGGTACTTAATTTATGAAGCTACTGCTTTTCTTAATCTCAGTGGAGATATTTACTGATAAACAGCTACCTACGCAGCATGTTCATGTCGTTCCTAAATGAGCCTTTATATCTCTCCCCTCATAACAAATCAGATTCTTCTGAGGAGTTCCCAGTACATTATCCTTTCCCCTGTGTAATTATCTTAACAAGCTCCAGCTCTTTTTATTCTCAGAAGGTTTACTCCCTGATATACAGCTGCCTACCCCCTTCGTAAGTGCAGGTCCTAAATGAGCTTTTTTCTCTGTTCCCTCACCTCAATCCAGATTCTTTTGGGGAGTTACCAGTACAGTACCCATACCAGGAAGTACTTATTTTATTAAGCTACTGCTTTTCTTAATCTCAGTGGAGATATTTACTGATAAACAGCTACCTACGCAGCATGTTCATGTCGTTACTAAATGAGCTTTTATCTCTCTCCCCTCACCACAAATCAGATTCTTCTGAGGAGTTCCCAGTACATTATCCTTTCCCCTGTGTAATTACCTTAACAAGCTCCAGCTGTTTTCATTCTCAGAAGGTTTACTCGCTGATATACAGCTTCCTAACCCGTTCGTAAGTGCAGGTCCTAAATGAGCCTTTTTCTCTGTTCCCAAAAAACAATCCAGATTCTTTTGGGGAGTTACCAGTACAGTAACCATACCAGGAAGTACTTAATTTATTAAGCCAATGCTTTTCTTAATCTCAGTGGAGATATTTACTGATAAACAGCTACCTACGCAGCATGTTCATGTCGTTCCTAAATGAGCTTTTATCTCTCTCCCCTCAGCACAAATCAGATTCTTCTGAGGAGTTCCCAGTACATTATCCTTTCCCCTGTGTAATTATCTTAACAAGCTCCAGCTGTATTTATTCTCCGAAGGTTTACTCCCTGATATACAGCTGCCTACCCCCTTCGTAAGTGCAGGTCCTAAATGAGCTTTTTTCTCTGTTCCCTCACCACAATCCAGATTCTTTTGGGGAGTTACCAGTACAGTAACCATACCAGGAAGTACTTAATTTATTAAGCTACTGCTTTTCTTAATCTCAGTGGAGATATTTACTGATAAACAGCTACCTACGCAGCATGTTCATGTCGTTCCTAAATGAGCTTTTATCTCTCTCCCCTCACCACAAATCAGATTCTTCTGAGGAGTTCCCAGTACATTATCCTTTCCCCTGTGTAATTACCTTAACAAGCTCCAGCTGTTTTCATTCTCAGAAGGTTTACTCGCTGATATACAGCTTCCTAACCCGTTCGTAAGTGCAGGTCCTAAATGAGCTTTTTTCTCTGTTCCCTCACCCCAATCCAGATTCTTTTGGGGAGTTACCAGTAGAGTAACCATACCAGGAAGTACTTAATTTATTAAGCTACTGCTTTTCTTAATCTCAGTGGAGATATTTACTGATAAACAGCTACCTACGCAGCATGTTCATGTCGTTCCTAAATGAGCTTTTATCTCTCTCCCCTCACCACAAATCAGATTCTTCTGAGGAGTTCCCAGTACATTATCCTTTCCCCTGTGTAATTACCTTAACAAGCTCTAGCAGTTTTTATTCTCAGAAGGTTTACTCCCTGATATACAGCTGCCTACCCCCTTCGTAAGTGCAGGTCCTAAATGAGCTTTTTCTCTGTTCCCTCACCACAGTCCAGATTCTTTTGGGGAGTTACCAGTACAGTAACCATACCAGGAAGTACTTAATTTATTAAGCTACTGCTTTTCTTAATCTCAGTGGAGATATATACTGATAAACAGCTACCTACGCAGCATGTTCATTTCGTTCCTAAATGAGCTTTTATCTCTCTCCCCTCACCACAAATCAGATTCTTCTGAGGAGTTCCCAGTACATTATCCTTTCCCCTGTGTAATTACCTTAACAAGCTCCAGCTGTTTTTATTCTCAGAATGTTTACTCCCTGATATACAGCTGCCTACCCCCTTCGTAAGTGCAGGTCCTAAATGAGCCTTTTTCTCTGTTCCCAAAAAACAGTCCAGATTCTTTTGGGGAGTTACCAGTACAGTAACCATACCAGGAAGTACTTAATTTATTAAGCCAATGCTTTTGTTAATCTCAGTGGAGATATTTACTGATAAACAGCTACCTACGCAGCATGTTCATGTCGTTCCTAAATGAGCTTTTATCTCTCTCCCCTCACCACAAATCAGATTCTTCTGAGGAGTTCCCAGTACATTATCCTTTCCCCTGTGTAATTACCTTAACAAGCTCCAGCTGTATTTATTCTCAGAAGGTTTACTCCCTGATATACAGCTGCCTACCCCCTTCGTAAGTGCAGGTCCTAAATGAGCTTTTTTATCTGTTCCCTCACCACAATCCAGATTCTTTTGGGGAGTTACCAGTACAGTAACCATACGAGGAAGTACTTAATTTATTAAGCTACTGCTTTTCTTAATCTCAGTGGAGATATTTACTGATAAACAGCTACCTACGCAGCATGTTCATGTCGTTCCTAAATGAGCTTTTATCTCTCTCCCCTCACCACAAATCAGATTCTTCTGAGGTGTTCCCAGTACATTATCCTTTCCCCTGTGTAATTACCTTAACAAGCTCCAGCTCTTTTTATTCTCAGAAGGTTTACTCCCTGATATACAGCTGCCTACCCCCTTCGTAAGTGCAGGTCCTAAATGAGCTTTTTTCTCTGTTCCCTCACCACAATCCAGATTCTTTTGGGGAGTGACCAGTACAGTAACCATACCAGGAAGTACTTAATTTAATAAGCTACTGCTTTTCTTAATCTCAGTGGAGATATTTACTGATAAACAGCTACCTACGCAGCATGTTCTTGTCGTTCCTAAATGAGCTTTAATCTCTCTCCCATCACCACAAATCAGATTCTTCTGAATTTTTCCCAGTACATTATCCTTTCCCCTGTGTAATTACCTTAACAAGCTCCAGCTCTTTTTATTCTCAGAAGGTTTATTCCCTGATATACAGCTGCCTACCCCCTTCGTAAGTGCAGGTCCTAAATGAGCTTTTTTCTCTGTTCCCTCACCACAATCCAGATTCTTTTGGGGAGTTACCAGTACAGTAACCATACCAGGAAGTACTTAATTTATTAAGCTACTGCTTTTCTTAATCTCAGTGGAGATATTTACTGATAAACAGCTACCTATGCAGCATGTTCATGTCGTTCATAAATGAGCTTTTATCTCTCTCCCCTCACCACAAATCAGATTCTTCTGAATTGGTACCAGTACATTATCCTTTCCCCTGTGTAATTACTTTAACAAGCTCCGGCTGTTTTTATTCTCAGAAGGTTTACTCCCTGATATACAGCTGCCTACCCCCTTCGTAAGTGCAGGTCCTAAATGAGCTTTTTTCTCTGTTTCCTCACCACAATCCAGATTCTTTTGGGGAGTTACCAGTACAGTAACCATACCAGGAGGTACTTAATTTATGAAGCTACTGCTTTTCTTAATCTCAGTGGAGATATTTACTGATAAACAGCTACCTACGCAGCATGTTCATGTCGTTCCTAAATGAGCCTTTATCTCTCTCCCCTCATAACAAATCAGATTCTTCTGAGGAGTTCCCAGTACATTATCCTTTCCCCTGTGTAATTATCTTAACAAGCTCCAGCTGTTTTTATTCTCAGAAGGTTTACTCCCTGATATACAGCTGCCTACCCCCTTCGTAAGTGCAGGTCCTAAATGAGCTTTTTTCTCTGTTCCCTCACCTCAATCCAGATTCTTTTGGGGAGTTACCAGTACAGTAACCATACCAGGAAGTACTTATTTTATTAAGCTACTGCTTTTCTTAATCTCAGTGGAGATATTTACTGATAAACAGCTACCTACGCAGCATGTTCATGTCGTTACTAAATGAGCTTTTATCTCTCTCCCCTCACCACAAATCAGATTCTTCTGAGGAGTTCCCAGTACATTATCCTTTCCCCTGTGTAATTACCTTAACAAGCTCCAGCTGTATTTATTCTCCGAAGGTTTACTCCCTGATATACAGCTGCCTACCCCCTTCGTAAGTGCAGGTCCTAAATGAGCTTTTTTCTCTGTTCCCTCACCACAATCCAGATTCTTTTGGGGAGTTACCAGTACAGTAACCATACCAGGAAGTACTTAATTTATTAAGCTACTGCTTTTCTTAATCTCAGTGGAGATATTTACTGATAAACAGCTACCTACGCAGCATGTTCATGTCGTTCCTAAATGAGCTTTTATCTCTCTCCCCTCACCACAAATCAGATTCTTCTGAGGTGTTCCCAGTACATTATCCTTTCCCCTGTGTATTTACCTTAACAAGCTCCAGCTCTTTTTATTCTCAGAAGGTTTACTCCCTGATATACAGCTGCCTACCCCCTTCGTAAGTGCAGGTCCTAAATGAGCTTTTTTCTCTGTTCCCTCACCACATTCCAGATTCTTTTAGGGAGTGACCAGTACAGTAACCATACCAGGAAGTACTTAATTTAATAAGCTACTGCTTTTCTTAATCTCAGTGGAGATATTTACTGATAAACAGCTACCTACGCAGCATGTTCTTGTCGTTCATAAATGAGCTTTAATCTCTCTCCCATCACCACAAATCAGATTCTTCTGAATTTTTCCCAGTACATTATCCTTTCCCCTGTGTAATTACCTTAACAAGCTCCAGCTCTTTTTATTCTCAGAAGGTTTATTCCCTGATATACAGCTGCCTACCCCCTTCGTAAGTGCAGGTCCTAAATGAGCTTTTTTCTCTGTTCCCTCACCACAATCCAGATTCTTTTGGGGAGTTACCAGTACAGTTACCATACCAGGAAGTACTTAATTTATTAAGCTACTGCTTTTCTTAATCTCAGTGGAGATATTTACTGATAAACAGCTACCTATGCAGCATATTCATGTCGTTCATAAATGAGCTTTTATCTCTCTCCCCTCACCACAAATCAGATTCTTCTGAATTGGTCCCAGTACATTATCCTTTCCCCTGTGTAATTACTTTAACAAGCTCCGGCTGTTTTTATTCTCAGAAGGTTTACTCCCTGATATACAGCTGCCTACCCCCTTCGTAAGTGCAGGTCCTAAATGAGCTTTTTTCTCTGTTTCCTCACCACAATCCAGATTCTTTTGGGGAGTTACCAGTACAGTAACCATACCAGGAGGTACTTAATTTATGAAGCTACTGCTTTTCTTAATCTCAGTGGAGATATTTACTGATAAACAGCTACCTACGCAGCATGTTCATGTCGTTCCTAAATGAGCCTTTATCTCTCTCCCCTCATAACAAATCAGATTCTTCTGAGGAGTTCCCAGTACATTATCCTTTCCCCTGTGTAATTATCTTAACAAGCTCCAGCTGTTTTTATTCTCAGAAGGTTTACTCCCTGATATACAGCTGCCTACCCCCTTCGTAAGTGCAGGTCCTAAATGAGCTTTTTTCTCTGTTCCCTCACCTCAATCCAGATTCTTTTGGGGAGTTACCAGTACAGTAACCATACCAGGAAGTACTTATTTTATTAAGCTACTGCTTTTCTTAATCTCAGTGGAGATATTTACTGATAAACAGCTACCTACGCAGCATGTTCATGTCGTTACTAAATGAGCTTTTATCTCTCTCCCCTCACCACAAATCAGATTCTTCTGAGGAGTTCCCAGTACATTATCCTTTCCCCTGTGTAATTACCTTAACAAGCTCCAGCTGTTTTCATTCTCAGAAGGTTTACTCGCTGATATACAGCTTCCTAACCCGTTCGTAAGTGCAGGTCCTAAATGAGCTTTTTTCTCTGTTCCCTCACCCCAATCCAGATTCTTTTGGGGAGTTACCAGTAGAGTAACCATACCAGGAAGTACTTAATTTATTAAGCTACTGCTTTTCTTAATCTCAGTGGAGATATTTACTGATAAACAGCTACCTACGCAGCATGTTCATGTCGTTCCTAAATGAGCTTTTATCTCTCTCCCCTCACCACAAATCAGATTCTTCTGAGGAGTTCCCAGTACATTATCCTTTCCCCTGTGTAATTACCTTAACAAGCTCTAGCAGTTTTTATTCTCAGAAGGTTTACTCCCTGATATACAGCTGCCTACCCCCTTCGTAAGTGCAGGTCCTAAATGAGCTTTTTCTCTGTTCCCTCACCACAGTCCAGATTCTTTTGGGGAGTTACCAGTACAGTAACCATACCAGGAAGTACTTAATTTATTAAGCTACTGCTTTTCTTAATCTCAGTGGAGATATATACTGATAAACAGCTACCTACGCAGCATGTTCATTTCGTTCCTAAATGAGCTTTTATCTCTCTCCCCTCACCACAAATCAGATTCTTCTGAGGAGTTCCCAGTACATTATCCTTTCCCCTGTGTAATTACCTTAACAAGCTCCAGCTGTTTTTATTCTCAGAATGTTTACTCCCTGATATACAGCTGCCTACCCCCTTCGTAAGTGCAGGTCCTAAATGAGCCTTTTTCTCTGTTCCCAAAAAACAGTCCAGATTCTTTTGGGGAGTTACCAGTACAGTAACCATACCAGGAAGTACTTAATTTATTAAGCCAATGCTTTTGTTAATCTCAGTGGAGATATTTACTGATAAACAGCTACCTACGCAGCATGTTCATGTCGTTCCTAAATGAGCTTTTATCTCTCTCCCCTCACCACAAATCAGATTCTTCTGAGGAGTTCCCAGTACATTATCCTTTCCCCTGTGTAATTACCTTAACAAGCTCCAGCTGTATTTATTCTCAGAAGGTTTACTCCCTGATATACAGCTGCCTACCCCCTTCGTAAGTGCAGGTCCTAAATGAGCTTTTTTATCTGTTCCCTCACCACAATCCAGATTCTTTTGGGGAGTTACCAGTACAGTAACCATACGAGGAAGTACTTAATTTATTAAGCTACTGCTTTTCTTAATCTCAGTGGAGATATTTACTGATAAACAGCTACCTACGCAGCATGTTCATGTCGTTCCTAAATGAGCTTTTATCTCTCTCCCCTCACCACAAATCAGATTCTTCTGAGGTGTTCCCAGTACATTATCCTTTCCCCTGTGTAATTACCTTAACAAGCTCCAGCTCTTTTTATTCTCAGAAGGTTTACTCCCTGATATACAGCTGCCTACCCCCTTCGTAAGTGCAGGTCCTAAATGAGCTTTTTTCTCTGTTCCCTCACCACAATCCAGATTCTTTTGGGGAGTGACCAGTACAGTAACCATACCAGGAAGTACTTAATTTAATAAGCTACTGCTTTTCTTAATCTCAGTGGAGATATTTACTGATAAACAGCTACCTACGCAGCATGTTCTTGTCGTTCCTAAATGAGCTTTAATCTCTCTCCCATCACCACAAATCAGATTCTTCTGAATTTTTCCCAGTACATTATCCTTTCCCCTGTGTAATTACCTTAACAAGCTCCAGCTCTTTTTATTCTCAGAAGGTTTATTCCCTGATATACAGCTGCCTACCCCCTTCGTAAGTGCAGGTCCTAAATGAGCTTTTTTCTCTGTTCCCTCACCACAATCCAGATTCTTTTGGGGAGTTACCAGTACAGTAACCATACCAGGAAGTACTTAATTTATTAAGCTACTGCTTTTCTTAATCTCAGTGGAGATATTTACTGATAAACAGCTACCTATGCAGCATGTTCATGTCGTTCATAAATGAGCTTTTATCTCTCTCCCCTCACCACAAATCAGATTCTTCTGAATTGGTACCAGTACATTATCCTTTCCCCTGTGTAATTACTTTAACAAGCTCCGGCTGTTTTTATTCTCAGAAGGTTTACTCCCTGATATACAGCTGCCTACCCCCTTCGTAAGTGCAGGTCCTAAATGAGCTTTTTTCTCTGTTTCCTCACCACAATCCAGATTCTTTTGGGGAGTTACCAGTACAGTAACCATACCAGGAGGTACTTAATTTATGAAGCTACTGCTTTTCTTAATCTCAGTGGAGATATTTACTGATAAACAGCTACCTACGCAGCATGTTCATGTCGTTCCTAAATGAGCCTTTATCTCTCTCCCCTCATAACAAATCAGATTCTTCTGAGGAGTTCCCAGTACATTATCCTTTCCCCTGTGTAATTATCTTAACAAGCTCCAGCTGTTTTTATTCTCAGAAGGTTTACTCCCTGATATACAGCTGCCTACCCCCTTCGTAAGTGCAGGTCCTAAATGAGCTTTTTTCTCTGTTCCCTCACCTCAATCCAGATTCTTTTGGGGAGTTACCAGTACAGTAACCATACCAGGAAGTACTTATTTTATTAAGCTACTGCTTTTCTTAATCTCAGTGGAGATATTTACTGATAAACAGCTACCTACGCAGCATGTTCATGTCGTTACTAAATGAGCTTTTATCTCTCTCCCCTCACCACAAATCAGATTCTTCTGAGGAGTTCCCAGTACATTATCCTTTCCCCTGTGTAATTACCTTAACAAGCTCCAGCTGTTTTCATTCTCAGAAGGTTTACTCGCTGATATACAGCTTCCTAACCCGTTCGTAAGTGCAGGTCCTAAATGAGCTTTTTTCTCTGTTCCCTCACCCCAATCCAGATTCTTTTGGGGAGTTACCAGTAGAGTAACCATACCAGGAAGTACTTAATTTATTAAGCTACTGCTTTTCTTAATCTCAGTGGAGATATTTACTGATAAACAGCTACCTACGCAGCATGTTCATGTCGTTCCTAAATGAGCTTTTATCTCTCTCCCCTCACCACAAATCAGATTCTTCTGAGGAGTTCCCAGTACATTATCCTTTCCCCTGTGTAATTACCTTAACAAGCTCTAGCTGTTTTTATTCTCAGAAGGTTTACTCCCTGATATACAGCTGCCTACCCCCTTCGTAAGTGCAGGTCCTAAATGAGCTTTTTCTCTGTTCCCTCACCACAGTCCAGATTCTTTTGGGGAGTTACCAGTACAGTAACCATACCAGGAAGTACTTAATTTATTAAGCTACTGCTTTTCTTAATCTCAGTGGAGATATGTACTGATAAACAGCTACCTACGCAGCATGTTCATTTCGTTCCTAAATGAGCTTTTATCTCTCTCCCCTCACCACAAATCAGATTCTTCTGAGGAGTTCCCAGTACATTATCCTTTCCCCTGTGTAATTACCTTAACAAGCTCCAGCTGTTTTTATTCTCAGAATGTTTACTCCCTGATATACAGCTGCCTACCCCCTTCGTAAGTGCAGGTCCTAAATGAGCCTTTTTCTCTGTTCCCAAAAAACAGTCCAGATTCTTTCGGGGAGTTACCAGTACAGTAACCATACCAGGAAGTACTTAATTTATTAAGCCAATGCTTTTGTTAATCTCAGTGGAGATATTTACTGATAAACAGCTACCTACGCAGCATGTTCATGTCGTTCCTAAATGAGCTTTTATCTCTCTCCCCTCACCACAAATCAGATTCTTCTGAGGAGTTCCCAGTACATTATCCTTTCCCCTGTGTAATTACCTTAACAAGCTCCAGCTGTATTTATTCTCAGAAGGTTTACTCCTTGATATACAGCTGCCTACCCCCTTCGTAAGTGCAGGTCCTAAATGAGCTTTTTTCTCTGTTCCCTCACCACAATCCAGATTCTTTTGGGGAGTTACCAGTACAGTAACCATACCAGGAAGTACTTAATTTATTAAGCTACTGCTTTTCTTAATCTCAGTGGAGATATTTACTGATAAACAGCTACCTACGCAGCATGTTCATGTCGTTCCTAAAATGAGCTTTTATCTCTCTCCCCTCACCACAAATCAGATTCTTCTGAGGTGTTCCCAGTACATTATCCTTTCCCCTGTGTAATTACCTTAACAAGCTCCAGCTCTTTTTATTCTCAGAAGGTTTACTCCCTGATATACAGCTGCCTACCCCCCTTCTTATGTGCAGGTCCTAAATGAGCTTTTTTCTCTGTTCCCTCACCACAATCCAGATTCTTTTGGGGAGTGACCAGTACAGTAACCATACCAGGAAGTACTTAATTTAAAAAGCTACTGCTTTTCTTAATCTTAGTGGAGATATTTACTGATAAACAGCTACCTACGCAGCATGTTCTTGTCGTTCCTAAATGAGCTTTTATCTCTCTCCCCTCACCACAAATCAGATTCTTCTGAGGAGTTCCCAGTACATTATCCTTTCCCCTGTGTAATTACCTTAACAAGCTCCAGCTCTTTTTATTCTCAGAAGGTTTATTCCCTGATATACAGCTGCCTACCCCCTTCGTAAGTGCAGGTCCTAAATGAGCTTTTTTCTCTGTTCCCTCACCACAATCCAGATTCTTTTGGGGAGTTACCAGTACAGTTACCATACCAGGAAGTACTTAATTTATTAAGCTACTGCTTTTCTTAATCTCAGTGGAGATATTTACTGATAAACAGCTACCTATGCAGCATGTTCATGTCGTTCATAAATGAGCTTTTATCTCTCTCCCCTCACCACAAATCAGATTCTTCTGAATTGGTCCCAGTACATTATCCTTTCCCCTGTGTAATTACTTAACAAGCTCCGGCTGTTTTTATTCTCAGAAGGTTTACTCCCTGATATACAGCTGCCTACCCCCTTCGTAAGTGCAGGTCCTAAATGAGCTTTTTTCTCTGTTTCCTCACCACAATCCAGATTCTTTTGGGGAGTTACCAGTACAGTAACCATACCAGGAGGTACTTAATTTATGAAGCTACTGCTTTTCTTAATCTCAGTGGAGATATTTACTGATAAACAGCTACCTACGCAGCATGTTCATGTCGTTCCTAAATGAGCCTTTATCTCTCTCCCCTCATAACAAATCAGATTCTTCTGAGGAGTTCCCAGTACATTATCCTTTCCCCTGTGTAATTATCTTAACAAGCTCCAGCTGTTTTTATTCTCAGAAGGTTTACTCCCTGATATACAGCTGCCTACCCCCTTCGTAAGTGCAGGTCCTAAATGAGCTTTTTTCTCTGTTCCCTCACCTCAATCCAGATTCTTTTGGGGAGTTACCAGTACAGTAACCATACAGGAAGTACTTATTTTATTAAGCTACTGCTTTTCTTAATCTCAGTGGAGATATTTACTGATAAACAGCTACCTACGCAGCATGTTCATGTCGTTACTAAATGAGCTTTTATCTCTCTCCCCTCACCACAAATCAGATTCTTCTGAGGAGTTCCCAGTACATTATCCTTTCCCCTGTGTAATTACCTTAACAAGCTCCAGCTGTTTTCATTCTCAGAAGGTTTACTCGCTGATATACAGCTTCCTAACCCGTTCGTAAGTGCAGGTCCTAAATGAGCTTTTTTCTCTGTTCCCTCACCCAATCCAGATTCTTTTGGGGAGTTACCAGTAGAGTAACCATACCAGGAAGTACTTAATTTATTAAGCTACTGCTTTTCTTAATCTCAGTGGAGATATTTACTGATAAACAGCTACCTACGCAGCATGTTCATGTCGTTCCTAAATGAGCTTTTATCTCTCTCCCCTCACCACAAATCAGATTCTTCTGAGGAGTTCCCAGTACATTATCCTTTCCCCTGTGTAATTACCTTAACAAGCTCTAGCTGTTTTTATTCTCAGAAGGTTTACTCCCTGATATACAGCTGCCTACCCCCTTCGTAAGTGCAGGTCCTAAATGAGCTTTTTCTCTGTTCCCTCACCACAGTCAGATTCTTTTGGGGAGTTACCAGTACAGTAACCATACCAGGAAGTACTTAATTTATTAAGCTACTGCGTTTCTTAATCTCAGTGGAGATATATACTGATAAACAGCTACCTACGCAGCATGTTCATTTCGTTCCTAAATGAGCTTTTATCTCTCTCCCCTCACCACAAATCGGATTCTTCTGAGGAGTTCCCAGTACATTATCCTTTCCCCTGTGTAATTACCTTAACAAGCTCCAGCTGTTTTTATTCTCAAGAATGTTTACTCCCTGATATACAGCTGCCTACCCCCTTCGTAAGTGCAGGTCCTAAATGAGCCTTTTTCTCTGTTCCCAAAAAACAGTCCAGATTCTTTTGGGGAGTTACCAGTACAGTAACCATACCAGGAAGTACTTAATTTATTAAGCCAATGCTTTTGTTAATCTCAGTGGAGATATTTACTGATAAACAGCTACCTACGCAGCATGTTCATGTCGTTCCTAAATGAGCTTTTATCTCTCTCCCCTCACCACAAATCAGATTCTCCTGAGGAGTTCCCAGTACATTATCCTTTCCCCTGTGTAATTACCTTAACAAGCTCCAGCTGTATTTATTCTCAGAAGGTTTACTCCCTGATATACAGCTGCCTACCCCTTCGTAAGTGCAGGTCCTAAATGAGCTTTTTTATCTGTTCCCTCACCACAATCCAGATTCTTTTGGGAGTTACCAGTACAGTAACCATACGAGGAAGTACTTAATTTATTAAGCTACTGCTTTTCTTAATCTCAGTGGAGATATTTACTGATAAACAGCTACCTACGCAGCATGTTCATGTCGTTCCTAAATGAGCTTTTATCTCTCTCCCCTCACCACAAATCAGATTCTTCTGAGGTGTTCCCAGTACATTATCCTTTCCCCTGTGTAATTACCTTAACAAGCTCCAGCTCTTTTTATTCTCAGAAGGTTTACTCCCTGATATACAGCTGCCTACCCCCTTCGTAAGTGCAGGTCCTAATGAGCTTTTTTCTCTGTTCCCTCACCACAATCCAGATTCTTTTGGGGAGTGACCAGTACAGTAACCATACCAGGAAGTACTTAATTTAATAAGCTACTGCTTTTCTTAATCTCAGTGGAGATATTTACTGATAAACAGCTACCTACGCAGCATGTTCTTGTCGTTCCTAAATGAGCTTTAATCTCTCTCCCATCACCACAAATCAGATTCTTCTGAATTTTTCCCAGTACATTATCCTTTCCCCTGTGTAATTACCTTAACAAGCTCCAGCTCTTTTTATTCTCAGAAGGTTTATTCCCTGATATACAGCTGCCTACCCCCTTCGTAAGTGCAGGTCCTAAATGAGCTTTTTTCTCTGTTCCCTCACCACAATCCAGATTCTTTTGGGGAGTTACCAGTACAGTAACCATACCAGGAAGTACTTAATTTATTAAGCTACTGCTTTTCTTAATCTCAGTGGAGATAATTACTGATAAACAGCTACCTATGCAGCATGTTCATGTCGTTCATAAATGAGCTTTTATCTCTCTCCCCTCACCACAAATCAGATTCTTCTGAATTGGTACCAGTACATTATCCTTTCCCCTGTGTAATTACTTTAACAAGCTCCGGCTGTTTTTATTCTCAGAAGGTTTACTCCCTGATATACAGCTGCCTACCCCCTTCGTAAGTGCAGGTCCTAAATGAGCTTTTTTCTCAGTTTCCTCACCACAATCCAGATTCTTTTCGGGAGTTACCAGTACAGTAACCATACCAGGAGGTACTTAATTTATGAAGCTACTGCTTTTCTTAATCTCAGTGGAGATATTTACTGATAAACAGCTACCTACGCAGCATGTTCATGTCGTTCCTAAATGAGCCTTTATCTCTCTCCCTCATAACAAATCAGATTCTTCTGAGGAGTTCCAGTACATTATCCTTTCCCCTGTGTAATTATCTTAACAAGCTCCAGCTGTTTTTATTCTCAGAAGGTTTACTCCTGATATACAGCTGCCTACCCCCTTCGTAAGTGCAGGTCCTAAATGAGCTTTTTTCTCTGTTCCCTCACCTCAATCCAGATTCTTTTGGGGAGTTACCAGTACAGTAACCATACCAGGAAGTACTTATTTTATTAAGCTACTGCTTTTCTTAATCTCAGTGGAGATATTTACTGATAAACAGCTACCTACGCAGCATGTTCATGTCGTTACTAAATGAGCTTTTATCTCTCTCCCCTCACCACAAATCAGATTCTTCTGAGGAGTTCCCAGTACATTATCCTTTCCCCTGTGTAATTACCTTAACAAGCTCCAGCTGTTTTCATTCTCAGAAGGTTTACTCGCTGATATACAGCTTCCTAACCGTTCGTAAGTGCAGGTCCTAAATGAGCTTTTTTCTCTGTTCCCTCACCCCAATCCAGATTCTTTTGGGGAGTTACCAGTAGAGTAACCATACCAGGAAGTACTTAATTTATTAAGCTACTGTTTTTCTAATCTCAGTGGAGATATTTACTGATAAACAGCTACCTACGCAGCATGTTCATTGTCGTTCCTAAATGAGCTTTTATCTCTCTCCCCTCACCACAAATCAGATTCTTCTGAGGAGTTCCCAGTACATTATCCTTTCCCCTGTGTAATTACCTTAACAAGCTCTAGCTGTTTTTATTCTCAGAAGGTTTACTCCCTGATATACAGCTGCCTACCCCATTCGTAAGTGCAGGTCCTAAATGAGCTTTTTCTCTGTTCCCTCACCACAATCCAGCATCTTTTGGGGAGTTACCAGTACAGTAACCATACCAGGAAGTACTTAATTTATTAAGCTACTGCTTTTCTTAATCTCAGTGGAGATATATACTGATAAACAGCTACCTACGCAGCATATTCATTTCGTTCCTAAATGAGCTTTTATCTCTCTCCCCTCACCACAAATCAGATTCTTCTGAGGAGTTCCCAGTACATTATCCTTTCCCCTGTGTAATTACCTTAACAAGCTCCACCTGTTTTTATTCTCAGAATGTTTACTCCCTGATATACAGCTGCCTACCCCCTTCGTAGTGCAGGTCCTAAATGAGCCTTTTTCTCTGTTCCCAAAAAACAATCCAGATTCTTTTGTGGAGTTACCAGTACAGTAACCATACCAGGAAGTACTTAATTTATTAAGCCAATGCTTTTCATAATCTCAGTGGAGATATTTACTGATAAACAGCTACCTACGCAGCATGTTCATGTCGTTCCTAAATGAGCTTTATCTCTCTCCCCCTCACCACAAATCAGATTCTTCTGAGGAGTTCCCAGTACATTATCCTTTCCCCTGTGTAATTATCTTAACAAGCTCCAGCTGTATTTATTCTCAGAAGGTTTACTCCCTGATATACAGCTGCCTACCCCCTTCGTAAGTGCAGGTCCTAAATGAGCTTTTTTCTCTGTTCCCTCACCACAATCCAGATTCTTTTGGGAGTTACCAGTACAGTAACCATACCAGGAAGTACTTAATTTATTAAGCTACTGCTTTTCTAATCTCAGTGGTGATATTTACTGATAAACAGCTACCTACGCAGCATGTTCATGTCGTTCCTAAATGAGCTTTTATCTCTCTCCCCTCACCACAAATCAGATTCTTCTGAGGTGTTCCCAGTACATTATCCTTTCCCCTGTGTAATTACCTTAACAAGCTCCAGCTCTTTTTATTCTCAGAAGGTTTACTCCCTGATATACAGCTGCCTACCCCCTTCGTAAGTGCAGGTCCTAAATGAGCTTTTTTCTCTGTTCCCTCACCACAATCCAGATTCTTTTGGGCAGTGACCAGTACAGTAACCATTACCAGGAAGTACTTAATTTAATAAGCTACTGCTTTTCTTAATCTCAGTGGAGATATTTACTGATAAACAGCTACCTACGCAGCATGTTCTTGTCGTTCCTAAGGAGCTTTAATCTCTCTCCCATCACCACAAATCAGATTCTTCTGAATTTTTCCCAGTACATTATCCTTTCTCCTGTGTAATTACCTTAACAAGCTCCAGCTCTTTTTATTCTCAGAAGGTTTATTCCCTGATATACAGCTGCCTACCCCCTTCGTAAGTGCAGGTCCTAAATGAGCTTTTTTCTCTGTTTCCTCACCACAATCCAGATTCTTTTGGGGAGTTACCAGTACAGTAACCATACCAGGAGGTACTTAATTTATGAAGCTACTGCTTTTCTTAATCTCAGTGGAGATATTTACTGATAAACAGCTACCTACGCAGCATGTTCATGTCGTTCTTAAATGAGCCTTTATCTCTCTCCCCTCATAACAAATCAGATTCTTCTGAGGAGTTCCCAGTACATTATCCTTTCCCCTGTGTAATTATCTAACAAGCTCCAGCTGTTTTTATTCTCAGAAGGTTTACTCCCTGATATACAGCTGCCTACCCCCTTCGTAAGTGCAGGTCCTAAATGAGCTTTTTTCTCTATTCCCTCACCTCAATCCAGATTGTTTTGGGGAGTTACCAGTACAGTAACCATACCAGGAAGTACTTATTTTATTAAGCTACTGCTTTTCTTAATCTCAGTGGAGATATTTACTGATAAACAGCTACCTACGCAGCATGTTCATGTCGTTACTAAATGAGCTTTTATCTCTCTCCCCTCACCACAAATCAGATTCTTCTGAGGAGTTCCCAGTACATTATCTTTCCCCTGTGTAATTACCTTAACAAGCTCCAGCTGTTTTCATTCTCAGAAGGTTTACTCGCTGATATACAGCTTCCTAACCCGTTCGTAAGTGCAGGTCCTAAATGAGCTTTTTTCTCTGTTCCCTCACCCCAATCCAGATTCTTTTGGGGAGTTACCAGTAGAGTAACCATACCAGGAAGTACTTAATTTATTAAGCTACTGCTTTTCTTAATCTCAGTGGAGATATTTACTGATAAACAGCTACCTACGCAGCATGTTCATGTCGTTCCTAAATGAGCTTTTATCTCTCTCCCCTCACCACAAATCAGATTCTTCTGAAGAGTTCCCAGTACATTATCCTTTCCCCTGTGTAATTACCTTACGAAGCTCCAGCTGTTTTTATTCTCAGAAGGTTTACTCCCTGATATACCGCTGCATACCCCCTTCGTAAGTGCAGGTCCTAAATGAGCTTCTTTCTCTGTTCCCTCACCCACAATCCAGATTCTTTTGGGGAGTTACCAGTACAGTAACCATACCAGGAAGTACTTAATTTATTAAGCTACTGCTTTTCTTAATCTCAGTGGAGATATTTACTGATAAACAGCTACCTACGCAGCATGTTCATGTCGTTCGTAAATGAGCTTTTATCTCTCTCCCCTCAGCACAAATCAGATTCTTCTGAGGAGTTCCCAGTACATTATCCTTTCCCCTGTGTAATTACCTTAACAAGTTCCAGCTGTTTTTATTCTCAGAATGTTTACTCCCTGATATACAGCTGCCTACCCCCTTCGTAAGTGCAGGTCCTAAATGAGCTTTTTTCTCTGTTCCCTCACCACAATCCAGATTCTTTTGGGGAGTTACTAGTACAGTAACCATACCAGGAGGTACTTAATTTATGAAGCTACTGCTTTTCTTAATCTCAGTGGAGATATTTACTGATAAACAGCTATCTACGCAGCATGTTCATGTCGTTCCTAAATGAGCTTTTATCTCTCTCCCCTCACCACAAATCAGATTCTTCTGAGGAGTTCCCAGTACATTATCCTTTCCCCTGTGTAATTACCTTAACAAGCTCCAGCAGTTTTTATTCTCAGAAGGTTTACTCCCTGATATACAGCTGCCTACCCCTTCGTAAGGGCAGGCCCTAAATGAGCTTTATTCTATGTTCCCTCACCACAATCCAGATTTCTTTTGGGGAGTTACCAGTACAGTAACCATACCAGGATGTACTTAATTTATTAAGCTACTGCTTTTCTTAATCTCAGTGGAGATATTTACTGATAAACAGCTATGTACGCAGCATGTTCATGTCGTTCCTAAATGAGCTTTTATCTCTCTCCCCTCACCACAAATCAGATTCTTCTAAGGAGTTTCCAGTACAGTATCCTTTCCCCTGTGTAATTACCTTAACAAGCTCCAGCTGTTTTCATTCTCAGAAGGTTTACTCCCTGATATACAGCTTCTAAACCCCTTCGTAAGTGCAGTCCTAAATGAGCTTTGTTCTCTGTTCCCTCCCACAATCCAGATTCTTTTGGGGAGTTACCAGTACAGT
>NW_025957176.1:0-47680 GCF_023159225.1 Perognathus longimembris pacificus | reverse complement strand
CAGATTCTTTTGGGGCGTTACCAGTACAGTAACCATACCAGGAAGTACTTCATTTATTAAGCTACTGCTTTTCTTAATCTCAGTGGAGATATTTACTGATAAACAGCTACCTACGCAGCATGTTCATGTCGTTCCTAAATGAGCTTTTTTCCCTGTTTCCTCACCACAATCCAGATTCTTTTGGGGAGTTACCAGTACAGTATCCATACCAGGAAGTACTTAATTTATTAAGCTACTGCTTTTCTTAATCTCAGTGGAGATATTTACTGATAAACAGCTACCTACACAGCATGTACATGTCGTTCATAAATGAGCTTTTATCTCTCTCCCCTCATCACAAATCAGATTCTTCTGAGGACTTCCCAGTACATTATCCTTTCCCCTGTGTAATTACCTTAACAAGCTCCAGCTGTTTTTATTCTCAGAAGGTTTACTCCCTGATATACAGCTGCCTACCCCCTTCGTATGTGCAGGTCTTAAATGAGCTTTTTTCTCTGTTCCCTCACCACAATCCAGATTCTTTTGGGGAGTTACCAGTACAGTAACCATACCAAGAAGTACTTAATTTGTTAAGCTACTGCTTTTCTTAATCTCAGTGGAGATATTTACTGATAAACAGCTACCTACGCAGCATGTTCATGTCGTTCCTAAATGAGCTTTTATCTCTCTCCCCTCACCACAAATCAGATTCTTCTGAGGAGTTCCCAGTACATTATAATTTATCCTGTGTAATTACCTTAACAAGCTGCAGCTGTTTTTATTCTCAGAAGGTTTACTCCCTGATATACAGCTGCCTACCCCCTTCGTAAGTGCAGGTCCTAAATGAGCTTTTTTCTCTGTTCCCTCACCACAATCCAGATTCTTTTGGGAAGTTACCAGTACAGTATCCATACCAGGAAGTACTTAATTTATTAAGCTACTGCTTTTCTTAATCTCAGTGGAGATATTTACTGATAAACAGCTACCTACGCAGCATGTTCATGTCGTTCCTAAATGAGCTTTTATCTCTCTCCCCTCACCACAAATCAGATTCTTCTGAGGAGTTCCCAGTACATTATACTTTCCCCTGTGTAATTACCTTAACAAGCTCCAGTTGTTTTTATTCTCAGAAGGTTTACTCCCTGATATACAGCTGCCTACCCCCTTCGTAAGTGCCGGTCCTAAATGAGCTTTTTTCTCTGTTCCCTCACCACAATCCAGATTCTAAGGTGAGTTACCAGTACAGTAACCATACCAGGAAGTACTTAATTTATTAAGCTACTGCTTTTCTTAATCCCAGTGGAGTTATTTATTGATAAACTGCTACCTACGCAGCATGTTCATGTCGTTCATAAATGAGCTTTTATCTCTCTCCCTCACCACAAATCAGATTCTTCTGAGGAGTTCCCAGTACATTATCCTTTCCCCTGTGTAATTACCTTAACAAGCTCCAGCTGTTTTTATTTTCAGTAGGTTTACTCCCTGATATACAGCTGCCTACCCCCCTTCGTAAGTGCAGGTCCTAAATGAGCTTTTTTCTCTGTTCCCTCACCACAATCCAGATTCTTTTGGGGAGTTACCAGTATAGTATCCATACCAGGAAGTACTTAATTTATTACGCTACTGCTTTTCTTAATCTCAGTGGAGATATTTACTGCGATAACAGCTACCTATGCAGCATGTCATGTCGTTCCTAAATGAGCTTTTATCTCTTCTCCCCTCACCACAAATCAGATTCTTCTGAGGAGTTCCCAGTACATTATCCTTTCCCCTGTGTAATTACCTTAACAAGCTCCAGCTGTTTTTATTCTCAGAATTTTACCCCCTGATATACAGCTGCCTACCCCCTTCGTAAGTGCTGGTCCTAAATGAGCTTTTTTCTCTGTTCCCTCACCACAATCCAGATTCTTTTGGGGAGTTACCAGTACAGTAACCATACCAGGAAGTACTTAATTTATTAAGCTACTGCTTTTCTTAATCTCAGTGGAGATATTTACTGATAAACAGCTACCTACGCAGCATGTTCATGTCGTTCCTAAATGAGCTTTTATCTCTCTCCCCTCACCACAAATCAGATTCTTCTGAGGAGTTCCCAGTACATTAGCCTTTCCCCTGTGTAATTACCTTAACAAGCTGCAGCTGTTTTTATTCTCAGAAGGTTTACTCCCTGATATACAGCTGCCTACCCCCTTCGTAAGTGCAGGTCCTAAATGAGCTTTTTTCTCTGTTCCCTCACCACAATCCAGATTCTTTTGGGGAGTTACCAGTACAGTATCCATACCAGGAAGTACTTAATTTATTAAGCTACTGCTTTTCTTAATCTCAGTGGAGATATTTACTGATAAACAGCTACCTACGCAGCATGTTCATGTCGTTCCTAAATGAGCTTTTATCTCTCTGTTCCCTCACCACAAATCAGATTCTTCTGAGGAGTTCCCAGTACATTATCCATACCAGTGTAATTACCTTAACATTAACCAGCTGTTTTCTATTCTCAGAAGGTTTACTCCCTGATATACAGCTGCCTACCCCCTTCGTATGTCGTCCTAAATGAGCTTTTTTCTCTGTTCCCTCACCACAATCCAGATTCTTCTGGGAGTTACCAGTACAGTATCCATTTCCCCTGGAAGTACTTAATTTATTAAGCTACTGCTTTTCTAATCTCAGTGGAGATATTTACTGATATACAGCTGCCTCCCATTCGTAAGTGCAGGTCCTAAATGAGCTTTTTTCTCTGTTCCCTCACCACAATCCAGATTCTTTTGGGGAGTTACCAGTACAGTATCCATACCAGGAAGTACTTAATTTATTACGCTACTGCTTTTCTTAATCTCAGTGGAGATATTTACTGCGATAACAGCTATGTATGCAGCATGTCATGTCGTTCCTAAATGAGCTTTTATCTCTTCTCCCCTCACCACAAATCAGATTCTTCTGAGGAGTTCCCAGTACATTATCCATTCCCCTGTGTAATTACCTTAACAAGCTCCAGCTGTTTTTATTCTCAGAATTTTTACCCCCTGATATACAGCTGCCTACCCCCTTCGTAAGTGCAGGTCCTAAATGAGCTTTTTTCTCTGTTCCCTCACCACAATCCAGATTCTTTTGGGGAGTTACCAGTACAGTATCCATACCATGAAGTACTTAATTTATTAAGCTACTGCTTTTCTTAATCTCAGTGGAGATATTTACTGATAACAGCTACCTACGCAGCATGTTCATGTCGTTCCTAATGAGCTTTTATCTCTCTCCCCTCACCACAAATCAGATTCTTCTGAGGAGTTTCCCAGTACATTAGCCTTTCCCCTGTGTAATTACCTTAACAAGCTGCAACTGTTTTTATTCTCAGAAAGTTTACTCCCTGACATACAGCTGCCTACCCCCTTCGTAAGTGCAGGTCCTAAATGAGCTTTTTTCTCTGTTCCCTCACCACAATCCAGATTCTTTGGGGAGTTACCAGTACAGTAACCATACCAGGAAGTACTTAATTTATTAAGCTACTGCTTTTCTTAATCTCAGTGGAGATATTTACTGATAAACAGCTACCTACGCAGCATGTTCATGTCGTTCCTAAATGAGCTTTTATCTCTCTCCCCTCACCACAAATCAGATTCTTCTGAGGAGTTCCCAGTACATATCCTTTCCCCTGTGTAATTACCTTAACAAGCTCCAGCTGTTTTTATTCTCAGAAGGTTTACTCCCTGATATACAGCTACCTACCCCCTTCGTAAGTGCAGGTCCTAAATGAGCTTTTTTCTCTGTTCCCTCACCACAATCCAGATTCTTTTGGGGAGTTACCAGTACAGTAACCATACCAGGAAGTACTTAATTTATTAAGCTACTGCTTTTCTTAACTCAGTGGAGATATTTACTGATATACAGCTACCTGCCCAGCATGTTAAGGTCGTTCCTAAATGAGCTTTTTTCTCTGTTCCCTCACCACAATCCAGATTCTTTTGGGGAGTTACCAGTACAGTATCCATACCAGGAATTACTTAATTTATTAAGCTACTGCTTTTCTTAATCTCAGTGGAGATATTTACTGATAAACAGCTACCTACACAGCATGTTCATGTCGTTCCTAAATGAGCTTTTATCTCTCTCCCCTCACCACAAATCAGATTCTTCTGAGGAGTTCCCAGTACATTATCCTTTCCCCTGTGTAATTACCTTAACAAGCTCCAGCTGTTTTTATTCTCAGAAGGTTTACTCCGTGATATACAGCTGCCTACCCCCTTCGTAAGTGCAGGTCCTAAATGAGCTTTTTTCTCTGTTCCCTCACCACAATCCAGATTCTTTTGGGGAGTTACCAGTACAGTAACCATACCAGGAAGTACTTAATTTATTAAGCTACTGCTTTTCTTAATCTCAGTGGAGATATTTACTGATAAACAGCTACCTACGCAGCATGTTCATGTCGTTCCTAAATGAGCTTTTATCTCTCTCCCCTCACCACAAATCAGATTCTTCTGAGGAGTTCCCAGTACATTATAATTTATCCTGTGTAATTACCTTAACAAGCTGCAGCTGTTTTATTCTCAGAAGGTTTACTCCCTGATATACAGCTGCCTACCCCCTTCGTAAGTGCAGGTCCTAAATGAGCTTTTTTCTCTGTTCCCTCACCACAATCCAGATTCTTTGGGAAGTTACCAGTACAGTATCCATACCAGGAAGTACTTAATTTATTAAGCTACTGCTTTTCTTAATCTCAGTGGAGATATTTACTGATAAACAGCTACCTACGCAGCATGTTCATGTCGTTCTAAATGAGCTTTTATCTCTCTCCCCTCACCACAAATCAGATTCTTCTGAGGAGTTCCCAGTACATTATACTTTCCCCTGTGTAATTACCTTAACAAGCTCCAGCTGTTTTTATTCTCAGAAGGTTTACTCCCTGATATACAGCTGCCTACCCCCTTCCTAAGTGCAGGTCCTAAATGAGCTTTTTTCTCTGTTCCCTCACCACAATCCAGATTCTTTTGGGAGTTACCAGTACAGTATCCATACCAGGAAGTACTTAATTTATTAAGCTACTGCTTTTCTTAATCTCAGTGGAGATATTTACTGATAAACAGCTACCTACGCAGCATGTTCAGTCGTTCCTAAATGAGCTTTTATTTCTCTCCCTCACCACAAATCAGATTCTTCTGAGGAGTTCCCAGTACATTATCCTTTCCCCTGTGTAATTACCTTAACAAGCTCCAGCTGTTTTTATTTCCGTGGAGATATTTACTCCCTGATATACAGCTGCCTATGCCCCCTGTTCAAGTGCAGGTTCCTAAATGAGCTTTTTTCTCTGTTCCCTCACCACAATCCAGATTCTTTTGGGAGTTACCAGTACAGTATCCTACCAGGAAGTACCTTAACAAGCTACTGCTTTTTTAATCTCAGTGGAGATATTTACTCCCTGATATACAGCTGCCTCCCCCCTGTCGTAAGTCGTCCTAAATGAGCTTTTATTCTCTGTTCCCTCACCACAAATCAGATTCTTCTGAGGAGTTCCAGTATATTATCCATACCCCTGTGTAATTACCTTAACAAGCTCCAGCTGTTTTTATTCTCAGTGGAGATTTTACTGCGATATACAGCTGCCTACCCCCTTCGTAAGTGTCGGTCCTAAATGAGCTTTTTTCTCTGTTCCCCTCACCACAATCCAGATTCTTTTGGGAGTTACCCAGTACAGTAACCATACCCCTGTGTAATTACCTTAACAAGCTACTGCTTTTCTTAATCTCAGTGGAGATATTTACTGATAAACGACTGCATACCCCTTCGGATGTGAAGGTCTAAATGAGCTTTTTTCTCTGTTCCCTCACCACAATCCAGATTCTTTTGGGGAGTTACCAGTACAGTAACCGTACCAGTAAGTACTTAATTTATTAAGCTACTGCTTTTCTTAATCTCAGAGGAGATATTTACTGATAAACAGCTACCTACGCAGCATGTTCATGTCGTTCCTAAATGAGCTTTTATCTCTCTCCCCTCACCACAAATCAGATTCTTCTGAGGAGTTCCCAGTACATAATCCTTTCCCCTGTGTAATTACCTTAACAAGCTCCAGCTGTTTTTATTCTCAGAAAGTTCACTCCCTGACATACAGCTGCCTACCCCCTTCGTAAGTGCAGGTCTTAAATGAGCTTTTTTCTCTGTTCCCTCACCACAATCCAGATTCTTTTGGGGCGTTACCAGTACAGTAACCATACCAGGAAGTACTTCATTTATTAAGCTACTGCTTTTCTTAATCTCAGTGGAGATATTTACTGATAAACAGCTACCTACACAGCATGTACATGTCGTTCATAAATGAGCTTTTTCTCTCTCCCCTCATCACAAATCAGATTCTTCTGAGGACTTCCCAGTACATTATCCTTTCCCCTGTGTAATTACCTTAACAAGCTCCAGCTGTTTTTATTCTCAGAAGGTTTACTCCCTGATATACAGCTGCCTACCCCCTTCGTATGTGCAGGTCTTAAATGAGCTTTTTTCTCTGTTCCCTCACCACAATCCAGATTCTTTTGGGGAGTTACCAGTACAGTAACCATACCAAGAAGTACTTAATTTGTTAAGCTACTGCTTTTCTTAATCTCAGTGGAGATATTTACTGATAAACAGCTACCTACGCAGCATGTTCATGTCGTTCCTAAATGAGCTTTTATCTCTCTCCCCTCACCACAAATCAGATTCTCCTGAGGAGTTCCCAGTACATTATAATTTATCCTGTGTAATTACCTTAACAAGCTGCAGCTGTTTTTATTCTCAGAAGGTTTACTCCCTGATATACAGCTGCCTACCCCCTTCGTAAGTGCAGGTCCTAAATGAGCTTTTTTCTCTGTTCCCTCACCACAATCCAGATTCTTTTGGGAAGTTACCAGTACAGTATCCATACCAGGAAGTACTTAATTTATTAAGCTACTGCTTTTCTTAATCTCAGTGGAGATATTTACTGATAAACAGCTCCCTACGCAGCATGTTCATGTCGTTCCTAAATGAGCTTTTATCTCTCTCCCCTCACCACAAATCAGATTCTTCTGAGGAGTTCCCAGTACATTATACTTTCCCCTGTGTAATTACCTTAACAAGCTCCAGTTGTTTTTATTCTCAGAAGGTTTACTCCCTGATATACAGCTGCCTACCCCCTTCGTAAGTGCCGGTCCTAAATGAGCTTTTTTCTCTGTTCCCTCACCACAATCCAGATTCTAAGGTGAGTTACCAGTACAGTAACCATACCAGGAAGTACTTAATTTATTAAGCTACTGCTTTTCTTAATCCCAGTGGAGTTATTTATTGATAAACTGCTACCTACGCAGCATGTTCATGTCGTTCATAAATGAACTTTTATCTCTCTCCCCTCACCACAAATCAGATTCTTCTGAGGAGTTCCCAGTACATTATCCTTTCCCCTGTGTAATTACCTTAACAAGCTCCAGCTGTTTTTATTTTCAGTAGGTTTACTCCCTGATATACAGCTGCCTCCCCCCTTCGTAAGTGCAGGTCCTAAATGAGCTTTTTTCTCTGTTCCCTCACCACAATCCAGATTCTTTTGGGGAGTTACCAGTACAGTAACCATACCATGAAGTACTTAATTTATTAAGCTACTGCTTTTCTTAATCTCAGTGGAGATATTTACTGATAAACAGCTACCTACGCAGCATGTTCATGTCGTTCCTAAATGAGCTTTTATCTCTCTCCCCTCACCACAAATCAGATTCTTCTGTGGATTTCCCAGTACATTAGCCTTTCCCCTGTGTAATTACCTTAACAAGCTGCAACTGTTTTTATTCTCAGAAAGTTCACTCCCTGACATACAGCTGCCTACCCCCTTCGTAAGTGCAGGTCCTAAATGAGCTTTTTTCTCTGTTCCCTCACCACAATCCAGATTCTTTTGGGGAGTTACCAGTACAGTAACCATACCAGGAAGTACTTAATTTATTAAGCTACTGCTTTTCTTAATCTCAGTGGAGATATTTACTGATAAACAGCTACCTACGCAGCATGTTCATGTCGTTCATAAATGAGCTTTTATCTCTCTCCCCTCATCATAAATCAGATTCTTCTGAGGAGTTCCCAGTACATTATCCTTTCCCCTGTGTAATTACCTTAACAAGCTCCAGCTGTTTTTATTCTCAGAAGGTTTACTCCCTGATATACAGCTACCTACCCCCTTCGTAAGTGCAGGTCCTAAATGAGCTTTTTTCTCTGTTCCCTCACCACAATCCAGATTCTTTTGGGGAGTTACCAGTACAGTAACCATACCAGGAAGTACTTAATTTATTAAGCTACTGCTTTTCTTAACCTCAGTGGAGATATTTACTGATATACAGCTACCTGCCCAGCATGTTCAGGTCGTTCCTAAATGAGCTTTTTTCTCTGTTCCCTCACCACAATCCAGATTCTTTTGGGGAGTTACCAGTACAGTATCCATACCAGGAATTACTTAATTTATTAAGCTCCTGCTTTTCTTAATCTCAGTGGAGATATTTACTGATATACAGCTACCTACGCAGCATGTTCAGGTCGTTCCTAAATGAGCTTTTTTCTCTGTTCCCTCACCACATTCCAGATTCTTTTGGGGAGGTACCAGTACAGTATCCATACCAGGAAGTACTTAATTTATTAACCTACTGCTTTTCTTAATTTCCGTGGAGATATTTACTGATAAACAGCTCCGTATGCAGCATGTTCATGTCGTTCCTAAATGACCTTTTATCTCTCTCCCCTCACCACAAATCAGATTCTTCTGAGGAGTTCCCAGTACATTATCCTTTCCCCTGTGTAATTACCTTAACAAGCTCCAGCTGTTTTTATTTTCAGTAGGTTTACTCCCTGATATACAGCTGCCTCCCCCCTTCGTAAGTGCAGGTCCTAAATGAGCTTTTTTCTCTGTTCCCTCACCACAATCCAGATTCTTTTGGGGAGTTACCAGTATAGTATCCATACCAGGAAGTACTTAATTTATTACGCTACTGCTTTTCTTAATCTCAGTGGAGATATTTACTGCGAAACAGCTATGTATGCAGCATGATCATGTCGTTCGTAAATGAGCTTTTATCTTTCTCCCCTCACCACAAATCAGATTCTTCTGAGGAGTTCCCAGTACATCATCCTTTCCCCTGTGTAATTACCTTAACAAGCTCCAGCTGTTTTTATTCTCAGAAGGTTTACTCCCTGATATACGACTGCATAACCCCTTCGGAAGTGAAGGTCTTAAATGAGCTTTTTTCTCTGTTCCCTCACCACAATCCAGATTCTTTTGGGGAGTTACCAGTACAGTAACCGTACCAGTAAGTACTTAATTTATTAAGCTACTGCTTTTCTTAATCTCAGAGGAGATATTTACTGATAAACAGCTACCTACGCAGCATGTTCATGTCGTTCCTAAATGAGCTTTTATCTCTCTCCCCTCACCACAAATCAGATTCTTCTGAGGAGTTCCCAGTACATAATCCTTTCCCCTGTGTAATTACCTTAACAAGCTCCAGCTGTTTTTATTCTCAGAAAGTTCACTCCCTGACATACAGCTGCCTACCCCCTTCGTAAGTGCAGGTCTTAAATGAGCTTTTTTCTCTGTTCCCTCACCACAATCCAGATTCTTTTGGGGCGTTACCAGTACAGTAACCATACCAGGAAGTACTTCATTTATTAAGCTACTGCTTTTCTTAATCTCAGTGGAGATATTTACTGATAAACAGCTAACTACGCAGCATGTTCATGTCGTTCCTAAATGAGCTTTTTTCCCTGTTTCCTCACCACAATCCAGATTCTTTTGGGGAGTTACCAGTACAGTATCCATACCAGGAAGTACTTAATTTATTAAGCTACTGCTTTTCTTAATCTCAGTGGAGATATTTACTGATAAACAGCTACCTACACAGCATGTACATGTCGTTCATAAATGAGCTTTTATCTCTCTCCCCTCATCACAAATCAGATTCTTCTGAGGACTTCCCAGTACATTATCCTTTCCCCTGTGTAATTACCTTAACAAGCTCCAGCTGTTTTTATTCTCAGAAGGTTTACTCCCTGATATACAGCTGCCTACCCCCTTCGTATGTGCAGGTCTTAAATGAGCTTTTTTCTCTGTTCCCTCACCACAATCCAGATTCTTTTGGGGAGTTACCAGTACAGTAACCATACCAAGAAGTACTTAATTTGTTAAGCTACTGCTTTTCTTAATCTCAGTGGAGATATTTACTGATAAACAGCTACCTACGCAGCATGTTCATGTCGTTCCTAAATGAGCTTTTATCTCTCTCCCCTCACCACAAATCAGATTCTTCTGAGGAGTTCCCAGTACATTATAATTTATCCTGTGTAATTACCTTAACAAGCTGCAGCTGTTTTTATTCTCAGAAGGTTTACTCCCTGATATACAGCTGCCTACCCCCTTCGTAAGTGCAGGTCCTAAATGAGCTTTTTTCTCTGTTCCCTCACCACAATCCAGATTCTTTTGGGAAGTTACCAGTACAGTATCCATACCAGGAAGTACTTAATTTATTAAGCTACTGCTTTTCTTAATCTCAGTGGAGATATTTACTGATAAACAGCTACCTACGCAGCATGTTCATGTCGTTCCTAAATGAGCTTTTATCTCTCTCCCCTCACCACAAATCAGATTCTTCTGAGGAGTTCCCAGTACATTATACTTTCCCCTGTGTAATTACCTTAACAAGCTCCAGTTGTTTTTATTCTCAGAAGGTTTACTCCCTGATATACAGCTGCCTACCCCCTTCGTAAGTGCTGGTCCTAAATGAGCTTTTTTCTCTGTTCCCTCACCACAATCCAGATTCTTTTGGGGAGTTACCAGTACAGTAACCATACCATGAAGTACTTAATTTATTAAGCTACTGCTTTTCTTAATCTCAGTGGAGATATTTACTGATAAACAGCTACCTACGCAGCATGTTCATGTCGTTCCTAAATGAGCTTTTATCTCTCTCCCCTCACCACAAATCAGATTCTTCTGAGGATTTCCCAGTACATTAGCCTTTCCCCTGTGTAATTACCTTAACAAGCTGCAACTGTTTTTATTCTCAGAAAGTTCACTCCCTGACATACAGCTGCCTACCCCCTTCGTAAGTGCAGGTCCTAAATGAGCTTTTTTCTCTGTTCCCTCACCACAATCCAGATTCTTTTGGGGAGTTACCAGTACAGTAACCATACCAGGAAGTACTTAATTTATTAAGCTACTGCTTTTCTTAATCTCAGTGGAGATATTTACTGATAAACAGCTACCTACGCAGCATGTTCATGTCGTTCATAAATGAGCTTTTATCTCTCTCCCCTCATCATAAATCAGATTCTTCTGAGGAGTTCCCAGTACATTATCCTTTCCCCTGTGTAATTACCTTAACAAGCTCCAGCTGTTTTTATTCTCAGAAGGTTTACTCCCTGATATACAGCTACCTACCCCCTTCGTAAGTGCAGGTCCTAAATGAGCTTTTTTCTCTGTTCCCTCACCACAATCCAGATTCTTTTGGGGAGTTACCAGTACAGTAACCATACCAGGAAGTACTTAATTTATTAAGCTACTGCTTTTCTTAACCTCAGTGGAGATATTTACTGATATACAGCTACCTGCCCAGCATGTTCAGGTCGTTCCTAAATGAGCTTTTTTCTCTGTTCCCTCACCACAATCCAGATTCTTTTGGGGAGTTACCAGTACAGTATCCATACCAGGAATTACTTAATTTATTAAGCTCCTGCTTTTCTTAATCTCAGTGGAGATATTTACTGATAAACAGCTACCTACACAGCATGTTCATGTCGTTCCTAAATGAGCTTTTATCTCTCTCCCCTCACCACAAATCAGATTCTTCTGAGGAGTTCCCAGGACATTATCCTTTCCCCTGTGTAATTACCTTAACAAGCTTCAGCTGTTTTTATTCTCAGAAGGTTTACTCCGTGATATACAGCTGCCTACCCCCTTCGTAAGTGCAGGTACTAAATGAGCTTTTTCTCTGTTCCCTCACCACAATCCAGATTCTTTTGGGGAGTTACCAGTACAGTAACCATACCAGGAAGTACTTAATTTATTAAGCTACTGCTTTTCTTAATCTCAGTGGAGATATTTACTGATAAACAGCTACCTACGCAGCATGTTCATGTCGTTCCTAAATGAGCTTTTATCTCTCTCCCCTCACCACAAATCAGATTCTTCTGAGGAGTTCCCAGTACATTATCCTTTCCCCTGTGTAATTACCTTAACAAGCTCCAGTTGTTTGTATTCTCAGAAGGTTTACTCCCTGATATACAGCTGCCTACCCCCTTCCTAAGTGCCGGTCCTAAATGAGCTTTTTTCTCTGTTCCCTCACCACAATCCAGATTCTAAGGTGAGTTACCAGTACAGTAACCATACCAGGAAGTACTTAATTTATTAAGCTACTGCTTTTCTTAATCCCAGTGGAGTTATTTATTGATAAACTGCTACCTACGCAGCATGTTCATGTCGTTCATAAATGAACTTTTATCTCTCTCCCCTCACCACAAATCAGATTCTTCTGAGGAGTTCCCAGTACATTATCCTTTCCCCTGTGTAATTACCTTAACAAGCTCAAGCTGTTTTTATTTTCAGTAGGTTTACTCCCTGATATACAGCTGCCTCCCCCCTTCGTAAGTGCAGGTCCTAAATGAGCTTTTTTCTCTGTTCCCTCACCACAATCCAGATTCTTTTGGGGAGTTACCAGTATAGTATCCATACCAGGAAGTACTTAATTTATTACGCTACTGCTTTTCTTAATCTCAGTGGAGATATTTACTGCGAAACAGCTATGTATGCAGCATGATCATGTCGTTCGTAAATGAGCTTTTATCTTTCTCCCCTCACCACAAATCAGATTCTTCTGAGGAGTTCCCAGTACATTATCCTTTCCCCTTGTAATTACCTTAACAAGCTCCAGCTGTTTTTATTCTCAGAATTTTTACCCCCTGATATACAGCTGCCTACCCCCTTCGTAAGTGCAGGTCCTAAATGAGCTTTTTTCTCTGTTCCCTCACCACAATCCAGATTCTTTGGGGAGTTACCAGTACAGTAACCATACCATGAAGTACTTAATTTATTAAGCTACTGCTTTTCTTAATCTCAGTGGAGATATTTACTGATAAACAGCTACCTACGCAGCATGTTCATGTCGTTCCTAAATGAGCTTTTATCTCTCTCCCCTCACCACAAATCAGATTCTTCTGAGGATTTCCCAGTACATTAGCCTTTCCCCTGTGTAATTACCTTAACAAGCTGCAACTGTTTTTATTCTCAGAAAGTTCACTCCCTGATACAGCTGCCTACCCCCTTCGTAAGTGCAGGTCCTAAATGAGCTTTTTTCTCTGTTCCCTCACCACAATCCAGATTCTTTTGGGGAGTTACCAGTACAGTAACCATACCAGGAAGTACTTAATTTATTAAGCTACTGCTTTTCTTAATCTCAGTGGAGATATTTACTGATAAACAGCTACCTACGCAGCATGTTCATGTCGTTCATAAATGAGCTTTTATCTCTCTACCCTCATCATAAATCAGATTCTTCTGAGGAGTTCCCAGTACATTATCCTTTCCCCTGTGTAATTACCTTAACAAGCTCCAGCTGTTTTTATTCTCAGAAGGTTTACTCCCTGATATACAGCTACCTACCCCCTTCGTAAGTGCAGGTCCTAAATGAGCTTTTTTCTCTGTTCCCTCACCACAATCCAGATTCTTTTGGGGAGTTACCAGTACAGTAACCATACCAGGAAGTACTTAATTTATTAAGCTACTGCTTTTCTTAACCTCAGTGGAGATATTTACTGATATACAGCTACCTGCCCAGCATGTTAAGGTCGTTCCTAAATGAGCTTTTTTCTCTGTTCCCTCACCACAATCCAGATTCTTTTGGGAGTTACCAGTACAGTATCCATACCAGGAATTACTTAATTTATTAAGCTCCTGCTTTTCTTAATCTCAGTGGAGATATTTACTGATAAACAGCTACCTACACAGCATGTTCATGTCGTTCCTAAATGAGCTTTTATCTCTCTCCCCTCACCACAAATCAGATTCTTCTGAGGAGTTCCCAGTACATTATCCTTTCCCCTGTGTAATTACCTTAACAAGCTTCAGCTGTTTTTATTCTCAGAAGGTTTACTCCGTGATATACAGCTGCCTACCCCCTTCGTAAGTGCAGGTCCTAAATGAGCTTTTTCTCTGTTCCCTCACCACAATCCAGATTCTTTTGGGGAGTTACCAGTACAGTAACCATACCAGGAAGTACTTAATTTATTAAGCTACTGCTTTTCTTAATCTCAGTGGAGATATTTACTGATAAACAGCTACCTACGCAGCATGTTCATGTCGTTCCTAAATGAGCTTTTATCTCTCTCCCCTCACCACAAATCAGATTCTTCTGAGGAGTTCCCAGTACATTATAATTTATCCTGTGTAATTACCTTAACAAGCTGCACCTGTTTCTATTCTCAGAAGGTTTACTCCCTGATATACAGCTGCCTACCCCCTTCGTAAGTGAAGGTCCTAAATGAGCTTTTTTCTCTGTTCCCTCACCACAATCCAGATTCATTTGGGAAGTTACCAGTACAGTATCCATACCAGGAAGTACTTAATTTATTAAGCTACTGCTTTTCTTAATCTCAGTGGAGATATTTACTGATAAACAGCTACCTACGCAGCATGTTCATGTCGTTCTTAATGAGCTTTTATCTCTCTCCCCTCACCACAAATCAGATTCTTCTGAGGTGTTCCCAGTACATTATACTTTCCCCTGTGTAATTACCTTAACAAGCTCCAGCTGTTTTTTTCTCAGAAGGTTTACTCCCTGATATACAGCTGCCTACCCCCTTCCTAACTGCAGGTCCTAAATGAGCTTTTTTCTCTGTTCCCTCACCACAATCCAGATTCTTTTGGGAGTTACCAGTACAGTATCCATACCAGGAAGTACTTAATTTTTTAAGCTACTGCTATTCTTAATCTCAGTGGAGATATTTACTGATATACAGCTACCTACGCAGCATGTTCAGGTCGTTCCTAAATGAGCTTTTTTCTCTGTTCCCTCACCACATTCCAGATTCTTTTGGGGAGGTACCAGTACAGTATCCATACCAGGAAGTACTTAATTTATTAACCTACTGCTTTTCTTAATTTCCGTGGAGATATTTACTGATAAACAGCTCCGTATGCAGCATGTTCATGTCGTTCCTAAATGAGCTTTTATCTCTCTCCCCTCACCACAAATCAGATTCTTCTGAGGAATTCCCAGTACATTATCCTTTCCCCTGTGTAATTACCTTAACAAGCTCCAGCTGTTTTTATTCTCAGAATCGATACTCCCTGATATACAGCTGCCTACCCCCTTCGTAACTGCAGCTCATAAATGAGCTTTTTTCTCTGTTCTCTCACCACAATCCAGATTCTTCTGGGGAGTTACCAGTACAGTAACCATACCAGGAAGTACTTAATTTATTAAGCTACTGCTTTTCTTAATCTCAGTGGAGATATTTACTGATAAACAGCTACCTACGCAGCATGTTCATGTCGTTCCTAAATGAGCTTTTATCTCTTTCCCCTCATCACAAATCAGATTCTTCTGAGGAGTTCCCAGTACATTATCCTTTCCCATGTGTAATTACCTTAACAAGCTCCAGCTGTTTTTATTCTCAGAAAGTTTACTCCCTGACATACAGCTGCCTACCGCCTTCGTAAGTGCAGGTCTTAATGAGCTTTTTTCTCTGTTCCCTCACCAAAATCCAGATTCTTTTGGGGAGTTACCAGTACAGTAACCATACCAGGAAGTACTTAATTTAATAAGATACTGCTTTTCTTAATCTCAGTGGAGATATTTACTGATAAACAGCTACCTACTCAGCACGTTCATGTCGTTCCTAAATGAGCTTTTATCTCTCTCCCCTCACCACAAATCAGATTCTTCTGAGGAGTTCCCAGTACATTATCCTTTCCCCTGTGTAATTACCTTAACAAGCTCCAGCTGTTTTTATTCTCAGAAGCGATACTCCCTGATATACAGCTGCCTACCCCTTCGTAATTGCAGGACCTAAATGAGATTTTTTCTCTGTTCCCTCAGCACAATCCAGATTCTTTTGGGGAGTTACCAGTACAGTAACCATACCAGGAAGTACTTAATTTATTAAGCTACTGCTTTTCTTAATCTCAGTGGAGATATTTACTGATAAACAGCTACGTACGCAGCATGTTCATGTCGTTCCTCAATGAGCTTTTATCTCTCTCCCCTCACCACAAATCAGATTCTTCCGAGGAGTTCCCAGTACATTATGCTTTCCCTTGTGTAATTACCTTAACAAGCTCCAGCTGTTTTTATTCTCAGAAAGTTTACTCCCTGATATACAGCTGCCTACCCCCTTCGTAAGTGCAGGTCCTAAATGAGCTTTTTTCTCTGTTCCCTCACCACAATCCAGATTCTTTTGGGGAGTTACCAGTACAGTAACCATACCAGGAAGTACATAATTTTTTAAGCTACTGCTTTTCTTAATCTCAGTGGAGATATTTACTGATATACAGCTACCTACGCAGCATGTTCAGGTCGTTCCTAAATGAGCTTTTTTCTCTGTTCCCTCACCACAATCCAGATTCTTTTGGGGAGGTACCAGTACAGTATCCATACCAGGAAGTACTTAATTTATTAAGCTACTGCTTTTCTTAATTTCAGTGGAGATATTTACTGATAAACAGCTCCGTATGCAGCATGTTCATGTCGTTCCTAAATGAGCTTTTATCTCTCTCCCCTCACCACAAATCAGATTCTTCTCAGGATTTCCCAGTACATTATCCTTTCCGCTGTGTAATTACCTTAACAAGCTCCAGCTGTTTTTATTCTCAGAATGTTCACTCCCTGACATACAACTGCCTAAAACCTTCGTAAGTGCAGGTCGTAAATGAGCTTTTTTCTCTGTTCCCTCACCACAATCCAGATTCTTTTGGGGAGTTACCAGTACAGTAACCATACCAGGAAGTACTTAATTTATTAAGCTACTGCTTTTCTTAATCTCAGTGGAGATATTTACTGATAAACAGCTACCTACGCAGCATGTTCATGTCGTTCCTAAATGAGCTTTCATCTCTCTCCCCTCACCTCAAATCAGATTCTTCTGAGGAGTTCCCAGTACATTATACTTTCCCCTGTGTAATTACCTTAACAAGCTCCAGCTGTTTTTATTCTCAGAAGGATTACTCCCTGATATACAGCTGCCTACCCCCTTCGTAAGTGCAGGTCCTAAATGAGCTTTTTTCTCTGTTCCCTCACTACAATCCAGATTCTTTTGGGGAGTTATCAGTACAGTAACCATACCAGGAAGTACTTAATTTATTAAGCTACTGCTTTTCTTAAACTCAGTGGAGATATTTATTGATAAACTGCTACCTACGCAGCATGTTCATGTCGTTCATGAATGAGCTTTTATCTCTCTCCCCTCACCACAAATCATATTCTTCTGAGGAGTTCCCAGTACATTATCCTTTCCCCTGTGTAATTACCTTAACAAGCTCCAGCTGTTTTTATTTTCAGAAGGTTTACTCCCTGATATACAGCTGCCTACCCCCTTCGTAAGTGCAGGTCCTAAATGAGCTTTATTCTCTGTTCCCTCACCACAATCCAGATTCTTTTGGGGAGTTACCAGTACAGTATCCATTCCAGGAAGTACTTAATTTATTACGCATCTGCTTTTCTTAATCTCAGTGGAGATATTTACTGATAAACAGCTATGTATGCAGCATGTTCATGTCGTTCGTAAATGAGCTTTTATCTCTCTCCCCTCACCACAAATCAGATTCTTCTGAGGAGTTCCCAGTACATTACCCTTTCCCCTGTGTAATTACCTTAACAAGCTCCAGCTGTTTTTATTCTCAGAATATTTACTCCCTGATATACAGCTGCCTACCCCCTTCGTAAGTGCAGGTCCTAAATGAGCTTTTTTCTCTGTTCCCTCACCACAATCCTGATTCTTTTGGGGAGTTACCAGTACAGTAACCATACCAGGAAGTACTTAATTTATTAAGCTACTGCTTTTCTTAATCTCAGTGGAGATATTTACTGAGAAACAGCTACCTACGCAGCATATTCATTTCGTTCCTAAATGAGCTTTTATCTCTCTCCCCTCACCACAAATCAGATTCTTCTGAGGAGTTCCCAGTACATTATCCTTTCCCCTGTGTAATTACCTTAACAAGCTCCAGCTGTTTTTATTCTCAGAAAGTTTACTTCCTGACATACAGCTGCCTACCCCCTTCGTAAGTGCAGGTCCTAAATGAGCTTTTTTCTCTGTTCCCTCACCACAATCCAGATTCTTTTGGGGAGTTACCAGTACAGTAACCATACCAGGAATTACTTAATTTATTAAGCTACTGCTTTTCTTAATCTCAGTGGAGTTATTTACTGATAAACAGCTACCTACGCAGCATGTTCATGTCGTTCCTAAATGAGCTTTTATCTCTCTCCCGTCACCACAAATCAAATGAGATTCTTCTGAGGAGTTCCCAGTACATTATCCTTTCCCCTGTGTAATTACCTTAACAAGCTACAGCTGTTTTTATTCTCAGAATATTTACTCCCTGATATAGAGCTGCCTACCCCCTTCGTAAGTGCAGGTCATAAATGAGCTTTTTTCTCTGTTCCCTCACCACAATCCAGATTCTTTTGGGGAGTTACCAGTACAGTAACCATACCAGGAAGTACTTAATTTATTAAGCTACTGATTTTCTTAATCTCAGTGGATTTATTTACTGATAAACAGCTACCTACGCAGCATGTTCATGTCGTTCCTAAATGAGCTTTTATCTTTCTCACCTCACCACAAATCAGATTCTTCTGAGGAATTCCCAGTACATTATCCTTTCCCCTGTGTAATTACCTTAACAAGCTCCAGCTGTTTTTATTCTCAGAAGGTTTACTCCCTGATATACAGCTGCCTACCCCCTTCGTAAGTGCATGTCTTAAATGAGCTTTTTTCTCTGTTCCCTCACCACAATCCAGATTCTTTTGGGGAGTTACCAGTACAGTATCCAAACCAGGAAGTACTTAATTTATTAAGCTACTGCTTTTCTTAATCTCAGTGGAGATATTTACTGATAAACAGCTACGTATGCAGCATGTTCATGTCATTCCTAAATGAGCTTTTATCTCTCTCCCCTCACCACAAATCAGATTCTTCTGAAGTGATCCCAGTACATTATCCTTTCCCCTGTGTAATTACCTTAACAAGCTCCAGCTGTTTTTATTCTCAGAAGCGATACTCCCTGATATACAGCTGCCTACCCCCTTCGTAAGTGCAGGTCCTAAATGAGCTTTTTTCTCTCTTCCCTCACCACAATCCAGATTCTTTTGGAGAGTTACCAGTACAGTAACCATACCAGGAAGTACTTAATTTATTAAGCTACTGCTTTTCTTAATCTCAGTGGAGATATTTACTGATATACAGCTACCTACCCAGCATGTTCAGGTCTTTCCTAAATGAGCTTTTTTCTCTGTTCCCTCACCACAATCCAGATTCTTTTGGGGAGGTACCAGTACAGTATCCATACCAGGAAGTACTTAATTTATTAAGCTACTGCTTTTCTTAATCTCAGTGGAGATATTTACTGATAAACAGCTCCGTATACAGCATGTTCATGTCGTTCCTAAATGAGCTTTTATCTCTCTCCCCTCACCACAAATCAGATTCTTATGAGGAGATCCCAGTACATTATCCTTTCCCCTGTGTAATTACCTTAACAAGCTCCAGCTGTTTTTATTCTCAGAAGGTTTACTCCCTGATATACAGCTGCCAACCCCCTTCGTAAGTGCAGGTCCTAAATGAGCTTTTTTCTAGGTTCCCTCACCACAATCCAGATTCTTTGGGGAGTTACCAGTACAGGAATCATACCAGGAAGTACTTAATTTATTAAGCTACTGCTTTTCTTAATCTCAGTGGAGATATTTACTGATAAACAGCTACCTACACAGCATGTTCATGTCGTTTCTAAATGAGCTTTTATCTCTCTCCCCTCACCACAAATCAGATTCTTCTGAGGACTTCCCAGTACATTATCCTTTCCCCTGTGTAATTACCTTAACAAGCTCCAGCTGTTTTTATTCTCAGAAGGTTTATTCCCTGATATAAAGTTGCCTACCCCCTTCGTAAGTGCAGGTCCTAAATGAGCTTTTTCTCTGTTCCCTCACCAAAATCCAGATTCTTTTGGGGAGTTACCAGTACAGTAACCATACCAGGAAGTACTTAATTTATTAAGCTACTGCTTTTCTTAATCTCAGTGGAGATATTTACTGATAAACAGCTACCTACGCAGCATGTTCATGTCGTTCCAAAATGAGCTTTTATCTCTCTCCCCTCACCACAAATCAGATTCTTCTGAGGACTTCCCAGTACATTATCCTTTCCCCTGTGTAATTACCTTAACAAGCTCCAGCTGTTTTTATTCTCAGAAGGTTTACTCCCTGATATACAGCTGCCTACCCCCTTCGTAAGTGCAGGTCCTAAATGAGCTTTTTTCTCTGTTCCCTCACCACAATCCAGATTCTTTTGGGGAGTTACCAGTACAGTAACCATACCAGGAAGTACTTAATTTATTAAGCTACTGCTTTTCTTAATCTCAGTGGAGATATTTACTGATAAACAGCTACCTACGCAGCATGTTCATGTCGTTCCTAAATGAGCTTTTTTCTCTGTTTCCTCACCCCAATCCAGATTCTTTTGGGGAGTTACCAGTACAGTATCCATACCAGGAAGTACTTAATTTATTAAGCTACTGCTTTTCTTAATCTCAGTGGAGATATTTACTGATAATCAGCTTCGTATGCAGCATGTTCATGTCGTTCCTAAATGAGCTTTTATCTCTCTCCCCTCACCACAAATCAGATTCTTCTGAGGAGTTCCCAGTACATTATCCTTTCCCCTGTGTAATTACCTTAACAAGCTCCATCTGTTTTTATTCTCAGAAGCGATACTCCCTGATATACAGCTGCCTACCCCCTTCGTAAGTGCAAGTCCTAAATGAGCTTTTTTCTCTGATCCCTCACCACAATTCAGATTCTTTTGGGGAGTTACCAGTACAGTAACCATACCAGGAAGTACTTAATTTATTAAGCTACTACTTTTCTGAATCTCAGTTGAGATATTTACTGATAAACAGCTACCTACACAGCATGTTCATGTCGTTCATAAATGAGCTTTTATCTCTCTCCCCTCACCACAAATCAGATTCTTCTGAGGACTTCCCAGTACATTATCCTTTCCACTGTGTAATTACCTTAACAAGCTCCAGCTGTTTTTATTCTCAGAAGATTTACTCCCTGATATACAGCTGCCAACCCCCTTCGAAAGTGCAGGTCCTAAATGAGCTTTTTTCTAGGTTCCCTCACCACAATCCAGATTCTTTTGGGGAGTTACCAGTACAGGAATCATACCAGGAAGTACTTAATTTATTAAGCTACTGCTTTTCTTAATCTCAGTGGAGATATTTACTGATAAACAGCTACCTACACAGCATGTTCATGTCGTTCCTAAATGAGCTTTTATCTCTCTCCCCTCACCACAAATCAGATTCTTCTGAGGACTTCCCAGTACATTATCCTTTCCCCTGTGTAATTACCTTAACAAGCTCCAGCTGTTTTTATTCTCAGAAGGTTTATTCCCTGATATAAAGTTGCCTACCCCCTTCGTAAGTGCAGGTCCTAAATGAGCTTTTTCTCTGTTCCCTCACCAAAATCCAGATTCTTTTGGGGAGTTACCAGTACAGTAACCATACCAGGAAGTACTTAATTTATTAAGCTACTGCTTTTCTTAATCTCAGTGGAGATATTTACTGATAAACAGCTACCTACGCAGCATGTTCATGTCGTTCCTAAATGAGCTTTTATCTCTCTCCCCTCACCACAAATCAGATTCTTCTGAGGAGTTCCCAGTACATTATCCTTTCCCCTGTGTAATTACCTTAACAAGCTCCAGTTGTTTTTATTCTCAGAAGGTTTACTCCCTGATATACAGCTGCCTACCCCTTCGTAAGTGCCGGTCCTAAATCAGCTTTTTTCTCTGTTCCCTCACCACAATCCAGATTCTATGGTGAGTTACCAGTACAGTAACCATACCAGGAAGTACTTAATTTATTAAGCTACTGCTTTTCTTAATCTCAGTGGAGATATTTATTGATAAACTGCTACCTACGCAGCATGTCCATGTCGTTCATAAATGAGCTTTTATCTCTCACCCCTCACCACAAATCAGATTCTTCTGAGGAGTTCCCAGTACATTATCCTTTCCCCTGTGTAATTACCTTAACAAGCTCCAGCTGTTTTTATTTTCAGAAGGTTTACTCCCTGATATACAGCTGCCTACCCCCTTCGTAAGTGCAGGTCCTAAATGAGCTTTTTTCTCTGTTCCCTCACCACATTCCAGATTCTTTTGGGGAGTGACCAGTACAGTATCCATACCAGGAAGTATTTAATTTATTACGCTACTGCTTTTCTTAATCTCAGTGGAGATATTTACTGATAAACAGCTATGTATGCAGAATGTTCATGTCGTTCGTAAATGAGCTTTTATCTCTCTTCCCTCACCACAAATCAGATTCTTCTGAGGAGTTCCCAGTACATTATCCTTTCCCCTGTGTAATTACCTTAACAAGCTCCAGCTGTTTTTATACTCAGAATTTTTTCTCCCTGATATAGAGCTGCCTACCCCCTTCGTAATTGCAGGTCCTAAATGAGCTTTTTTCTCTGTTCCCTCACCACAATCCAGATTCTTTTGGGGAGTTACCAGTACAGTAACCATATCAGGAAGTACTTAATTTATTAAGCTACTGCTTTTCTTAATCTCAGTGGAGATATTTACTGATAAACAGCTACGTATGCAGCATGTTCATGTCGTTCATAAATGAGCTTTTATCTCTCTCCCCTCATCACAAATCAGATTCTTCTGAGGAGTTCCCAGTACATTATCCTTTCCCCTGTGTAATTACCTTAACAAGCTCCAGCTGTTTTTATTCTCAGAAGGTTTACTCCCTGATATACAGCTGCCTACCCCCTTCGTAAGTGCAGGTCCTAAATGAGCTTTTTTCTCTGTTCCCTCACCACAATCCAGATTCTTTTGGGGAGTTACCAGTACAGTATCCATACCAGGAAGTACTTAATTTATTAAGCTACTGCTTTTCTTAATCTCAGTGGAGATATTTACTGATAAACAGCTACCTACGCAGCATGTTCATGTCGTTCCTATATGAGCTTTTATCTCTCTCCCCTCATCACAAATCAGATTCTTCTGAGGATTTCCCAGTACATCATCCTTTCCCCTGTGTAATTACCTTAACAAGCTCCAGCTGTTTTTATTCTCAGAAGGTTTACTCCCTGATATACGACTGCATAACCCCTTCGGAAGTGAAGGTCTTAAATGAGCTTTTTTCTCTGTTCCCTCACCACAATCCAGATTCTTTTGGGGAGTTACCAGTACAGTAACCGTACCAGGAAGTACTTAATTTATTAAGCTACTGCTTTTCTTAATCTCAGAGGAGATATTTACTGATAAACAGCTACCTACGCAGCATGTTCATGTCGTTCCTAAATGAGCTTTTATCTCTCTCCCCTCACCACAAATCAGATTCTTCTGAGGAGTTCCCAGTACATAATCCTTTCCCCTGTGTAATTACCTTAACAAGCTCCAGCTGTTTTTATTCTCAGAAAGTTCACTCCCTGACATACAGCTGCCTACCCCCTTCGTAAGTGCAGGTCTTAAATGAGCTTTTTTCTCTGTTCCCTCACCACAATCCAGATTCTTTTGGGGCGTTACCAGTACAGTAACCATACCAGGAAGTACTTCATTTATTAAGCTACTGCTTTTCTTAATCTCAGTGGAGATATTTACTGATAAACAGCTACCTACGCAGCATGTTCATGTCGTTCCTAAATGAGCTTTTTTCCCTGTTTCCTCACCACAATCCAGATTCTTTTGGGGAGTTACCAGTACAGTATCCATACCAGGAAGTACTTAATTTATTAAGCTACTGCTTTTCTTAATCTCAGTGGAGATATTTACTGATAAACAGCTACCTACACAGCATGTACATGTCGTTCATAAATGAGCTTTTATCTCTCTCCCCTCATCACAAATCAGATTCTTCTGAGGACTTCCCAGTACATTATCCTTTCCCCTGTGTAATTACCTTAACAAGCTCCAGCTGTTTTTATTCTCAGAAGGTTTACTCCCTGATATACAGCTGCCTACCCCCTTCGTATGTGCAGGTCTTAAATGAGCTTTTTTCTCTGTTCCCTCACCACAATCCAGATTCTTTTGGGGAGTTACCAGTACAGTATCCATACCAGGAAGTACTTAATTTATTAAGCTACTGCTTTTCTTAATCTCAGTGGAGATATTTACTGATAAACAGCTACCTACGCAGCATGTTCAAGTCGTTCCTAAATGAGCTTTTATCTCTCTCCCCTCACCACAAATCAGATTCTTCTGAGGAGTTCCCAGTACATTATCCTTTCCCCTGTGTAATTACCTTAACAAGCTCCAGTTGTTTTTATTCTCAGAAGGTTTACTCCCTGATATACAGCTGCCTACCCCCTTCGTAAGTGCCGGTCCTAAATGAGCTTTTTTCTCTGTTCCCTCACCACAATCCAGATTCTAAGGTGAGTTACCAGTACAGTAACCATAAAAGGAAGTACTTAATTTATTAAGCTACTGCTTTTCTTAATCCCAGTGGAGTTATTTATTGATAAACTGCTACCTACGCAGCATGTTCATGTCGTTCATAAATGAACTTTTATCTCTCTCCCCTCACCACAAATCAGATTCTTCTGAGGAGTTCCCAGTACATTATCCTTTCCCCTGTGTAATTACCTTAACAAGCTCCAGCTGTTTTTATTTTCAGTAGGTTTACTCCCTGATATACAGCTGCCTCCCCCCTTCGTAAGTGCAGGTCCTAAATGAGCTTTTTTCTCTGTTCCCTCACCACAATCCAGATTCTTTTGGGGAGTTACCAGTATAGTATCCATACCAGGAAGTACTTAATTTATTACGCTACTGCTTTTCTTAATCTCAGTGGAGATATTTACTGCGAAACAGCTATGTATGCAGCATGATCATGTCGTTCGTAAATGAGCTTTTATCTTTCTCCCCTCACCACAAATCAGATTCTTCTGAGGAGTTCCCAGTACATTATCCTTTCCCCTGTGTAATTACCTTAACAAGCTCCAGCTGTTTTTATTCTCAGAATTTTTACCCCCTGATATACAGCTGCCTACCCCCTTCGTAAGTGCTGGTCCTAAATGAGCTTTTTTCTCTGTTCCCTCACCACAATCCAGATTCTTTTGGGGAGTTACCAGTACAGTAACCATACCATGAAGTACTTAATTTATTAAGCTACTGCTTTTCTTAATCTCAGTGGAGATATTTACTGATAAACAGCTACCTACGCAGCATGTTCATGTCGTTCCTAAATGAGCTTTTATCTCTCTCCCCTCACCACAAATCAGATTCTTCTGAGGATTTCCCAGTACATTAGCCTTTCCCCTGTGTAATTACCTTAACAAGCTGCAACTGTTTTTATTCTCAGAAAGTTCACTCCCTGACATACAGCTGCCTACCCCCTTCGTAAGTGCAGGTCCTAAATGAGCTTTTTTCTCTGTTCCCTCACCACAATCCAGATTCTTTTGGGGAGTTACCAGTACAGTAACCATACCAGGAAGTACTTAATTTATTAAGCTACTGCTTTTCTTAATCTCAGTGGAGATATTTACTGATAAACAGCTACCTACGCAGCATGTTCATGTCGTTCATAAATGAGCTTTTATCTCTCTCACCTCATCATAAATCAGATTCTTCTGAGGAGTTCCCAGTACATTATCCTTTCCCCTGTGTAATTACCTTAACAAGCTCCAGCTGTTTTTATTCTCAGAAGGTTTACTCCCTGATATACAGCTACCTACCCCCTTCGTAAGTGCAGGTCCTAAATGAGCTTTTTTCTCTGTTCCCTCACCACAATCCAGATTCTTTTGGGGAGTTACCAGTACAGTAACCATACCAGGAAGTACTTAATTTATTAAGCTACTGCTTTTCTTAACCTCAGTGGAGATATTTACTGATATACAGCTACCTGCCCAGCATGTTCAGGTCGTTCCTAAATGAGCTTTTTTCTCTGTTCCCTCACCACAATCCAGATTCTTTTGGGGAGTTACCAGTACAGTATCCATACCAGGAATTACTTAATTTATTAAGCTCCTGCTTTTCTTAATCTCAGTGGAGATATTTACTGATAAACAGCTACGTACACAGCATGTTCATGTCGTTCCTAAATGAGCTTTTATCTCTCTCCCCTCACCACAAATCAGATTCTTCTGAGGAGTTCCCAGTACATTATCCTTTCCCCTGTGTAATTACCTTAACAAGCTTCAGCTGTTTTTATTCTCAGAAGGTTTACTCCCTGATATACAGCTGCCTACCCCCTTCGTAAGTGCCGGTCCTAAATGAGCTTTTTTCTCTGTTCCCTCACCACAATCCAGATTCTAAGGTGAGTTACCAGTACAGTAACCATACCAGGAAGTACTTAATTTATTAAGCTACTGCTTTTCTTAATCCCAGTGGAGTTATTTATTGATAAACTGCTACCTACGCAGCATGTTCATGTCGTTCATAAATGAACTTTTATCTCTCTCCCCTCACCACAAATCAGATTCTTCTGAGGAGTTCCCAGTACATTATCCTTTCCCCTGTGTAATTACCTTAACAAGCTCCAGCTGTTTTTATTTTCAGTAGGTTTACTCCCTGATATACAGCTGCCTCCCCCCTTCGTAAGTGCAGGTCCTAAATGAGCTTTTTTCTCTGTTCCCTCACCACAATCCAGATTCTTTTGGGGAGTTACCAGTATAGTATCCATACCAGGAAGTACTTAATTTATTACGCTACTGCTTTTCTTAATCTCAGTGGAGATATTTACTGCGAAACAGCTATGTATGCAGCATGATCATGTCGTTCGTAAATGAGCTTTTATCTTTCTCCCCTCACCACATATCAGATTCTTCTGAGGAGTTCCCAGTACATTATCCTTTCCCCTGTGTAATTACCTTAACAAGCTCCAGCTGTTTTTATTCTCAGAATTTTTACCCCCTGATATACAGCTGCCTACCCCCTTCGTAAGTGCAGGTCCTAAATGAGCTTTTTTCTCTGTTCCCTCACCACAATCCAGATTCTTTTGGGGAGTTACCAGTACAGTAACCATACCATGAAGTACTTAATTTATTAAGCTACTGCTTTTCTTAATCTCAGTGGAGATATTTACTGATAAACAGCTACCTACGCAGCATGTTCATGTCGTTCCTAAATGAGCTTTTATCTCTCTCCCCTCACCACAAATCAGATTCTTCTGAGGATTTCCCAGTACATTAGCCTTTCCCCTGTGTAATTACCTTAACAAGCTGCAACTGTTTTTATTCTCAGAAAGTTCACTCCCTGACATACAGCTGCCTACCCCCTTCGTAAGTGCAGGTCCTAAATGAGCTTTTTTCTCTGTTCCCTCACCACAATCCAGATTCTTTTGGGGAGTTACCAGTACAGTAACCATACCAGGAAGTACTTAATTTATTAAGCTACTGCTTTTCTTAATCTCAGTGGAGATATTTACTGATAAACAGCTACCTACGCAGCATGTTCATGTCGTTCATAAATGAGCTTTTATCTCTCTCCCCTCATCATAAATCAGATTCTTCTGAGGAGTTCCCAGAACATTATCCTTTCCCCTGTGTAATTACCTTAACAAGCTCCAGCTGTTTTTATTCTCAGAAGGTTTACTCCCTGATATACAGCTACCTACCCCCTTCGTAAGTGCAGGTCCTAAATGAGCTTTTTTCTCTGTTCCCTCACCTCAATCCAGATTCTTTTGGGGAGTTACCAGTACAGTAACCATACCAGGAAGTACTTAATTTATTAAGCTACTGCTTTTCTTAACCTCAGTGGAGATATTTACTGATATACAGCTACCTGCCCAGCATGTTCAGGTCCTTCCTAAATGAGCTTTTTTCTCTGTTCCCTCACCACAATCCAGATTCTTTTGGGGAGTTACCAGTACAGTATCCATACCAGGAATTACTTAATTTATTAAGCTCCTGCTTTTCTTAATCTCAGTGGAGATATTTACTGATAAACAGCTACCTACACAGCATGTTCATGTCGTTCCTAAATGAGCTTTTATCTCTCTCCCCTCACCACAAATCAGATTCTTCTGAGGAGTTCCCAGTACATTATCCTTTCCCCTGACTAATTACCTTAACAAGCTTCAGCTGTTTTTATTCTCAGAAGGTTTACTCCGTGATATACAGCTGCCTACCCCCTTCGTAAGTGAGGTCCTAAATGAGCTTTTTCTCTGTTCCCTCACCACAATCCAGATTCTTTTGGGGAGTTACCAGTACAGTAACCATACCAGGAAGTACTTAATTTATTAAGCTACTGCTTTTCTTAATCTCAGTGGAGATATTTACTGATAAACAGCTACCTACGCAGCATGTTCATGTCGTTCCTAAATGAGCTTTTATCTCTCTCCCCTCACCACAAATCAGATTCTTCTGAGGAGTTCCCAGTACATTATCCTTTCCCCTGTGTAATTACCTTAACAAGCTCCAGCTGTTTTTATTTTCAGTAGGTTTACTCCCTGATATACAGCTGCCTCCCCCCTTCGTAAGTGCAGGTCCTAAATGAGCTTTTTTCTCTGTTCCCTCACCACAATCCAGATTCTTTTGGGGAGTTACCAGTATAGTATCCATACCAGGAAGTACTTAATTTATTACGCTACTGCTTTTCTTAATCTCAGTGGAGATATTTACTGCGAAACAGCTATGTATGCAGCATGATCATGTCGTTCGTAAATGAGCTTTTATCTTTCTCCCCTCACCACATATCAGATTCTTCTGAGGAGTTCCCAGTACATTATCCTTTCCCCTGTGTAATTACCTTAACAAGCTCCAGCTGTTTTTATTCTCAGAATTTTTACCCCCTGATATACAGCTGCCTACCCCCTTCGTAAGTGCAGGTCCTAAATGAGCTTTTTTCTCTGTTCCCTCACCACAATCCAGATTCTTTTGGGGAGTTACCAGTACAGTAACCATACCATGAAGTACTTAATTTATTAAGCTACTGCTTTTCTTAATCTCAGTGGAGATATTTACTGATAAACAGCTACCTACGCAGCATGTTCATGTCGTTCCTAAATGAGCTTTTATCTCTCTCCCCTCACCACAAATCAGATTCTTCTGAGGATTTCCCAGTACATTAGCCTTTCCCCTGTGTAATTACCTTAACAAGCTGCAACTGTTTTTATTCTCAGAAAGTTCACTCCCTGACATACAGCTGCCTACCCCCTTCGTAAGTGCAGGTCCTAAATGAGCTTTTTTCTCTGTTCCCTCACCACAATCCAGATTCTTTTGGGGAGTTACCAGTACAGTAACCATACCAGGAAGTACTTAATTTATTAAGCTACTGCTTTTCTTAATCTCAGTGGAGATATTTACTGATAAACAGCTACCTACGCAGCATGTTCATGTCGTTCATAAATGAGCTTTTATCTCTCTCCCCTCATCATAAATCAGATTCTTCTGAGGAGTTCCCAGAACATTATCCTTTCCCCTGTGTAATTACCTTAACAAGCTCCAGCTGTTTTTATTCTCAGAAGGTTTACTCCCTGATATACAGCTACCTACCCCCTTCGTAAGTGCAGGTCCTAAATGAGCTTTTTTCTCTGTTCCCTCACCTCAATCCAGATTCTTTTGGGGAGTTACCAGTACAGTAACCATACCAGGAAGTACTTAATTTATTAAGCTACTGCTTTTCTTAACCTCAGTGGAGATATTTACTGATATACAGCTACCTGCCCAGCATGTTCAGGTCCTTCCTAAATGAGCTTTTTTCTCTGTTCCCTCACCACAATCCAGATTCTTTTGGGGAGTTACCAGTACAGTATCCATACCAGGAATTACTTAATTTATTAAGCTCCTGCTTTTCTTAATCTCAGTGGAGATATTTACTGATAAACAGCTACCTACACAGCATGTTCATGTCGTTCCTAAATGAGCTTTTATCTCTCTCCCCTCACCACAAATCAGATTCTTCTGAGGAGTTCCCAGTACATTATCCTTTCCCCTGACTAATTACCTTAACAAGCTTCAGCTGTTTTTATTCTCAGAAGGTTTACTCCGTGATATACAGCTGCCTACCCCCTTCGTAAGTGAGGTCCTAAATGAGCTTTTTCTCTGTTCCCTCACCACAATCCAGATTCTTTTGGGGAGTTACCAGTACAGTAACCATACCAGGAAGTACTTAATTTATTAAGCTACTGCTTTTCTTAATCTCAGTGGAGATATTTACTGATAAACAGCTACCTACGCAGCATGTTCATGTCGTTCCTAAATGAGCTTTTATCTCTCTCCCCTCACCACAAATCAGATTCTTCTGAGGAGTTCCCAGTACATTATCCTTTCCCCTGTGTAATTACCTTAACAAGCTCCAGTTGTTTTTATTCTCAGAAGGTTTACTCCCTGATATACAGCTGCCTACCCCCTTCGTAAGTGCCGGTCCTAAATGAGCTTTTTTCTCTGTTCCCTCACCACAATCCAGATTCTAAGGTGAGTTACCAGTACAGTAACCATACCAGGAAGTACTTAATTTATTAAGCTACTGCTTTTCTTAATCCCAGTGGAGTTATTTATTGATAAACTGCTACCTACGCAGCATGTTCATGTCGTTCATAAATGAACTTTTATCTCTCTCCCCTCACCACAAATCAGATTCTTCTGAGGAGTTCCCAGTACATTATCCTTTCCCCTGTGTAATTACCTTAACAAGCTCCAGCTGTTTTTATTTTCAGTAGGTTTACTCCCTGATATACAGCTGCCTCCCCCCTTCGTAAGTGCAGGTCATAAATGAGCTTTTTTCTCTGTTCCCTCACCACAATCCAGATTCTTTTGGGGAGTTACCAGTATAGTATCCATACCAGGAAGTACTTAATTTATTACGCTACTGCTTTTCTTAATCTCAGTGGAGATATTTACTGATAAACAGCTACCTACGCAGCATGTTCATGTCGTTCCTAAATGAGCTTTTATCTCTCTCCCCTCACCACAAATCAGATTCTTCGGAGGATTTCCCAGTACATTAGCCTTTCCCCTGTGTAATTACCTTAACAAGCTGCAACTGTTTTTATTCTCAGAAAGTTCACTCCCTGACATACAGCTGCCTACCCCCTTCGTAAGTGCAGGTCCTAAATGAGCATTTTTCTCTGTTCCCTCACCACAATCCAGATTCTTTTGGGGAGTTACCAGTACAGTAACCATACCAGGAAGTACTTAATTTATTAAGCTACTGCTTTTCTTAATCTCAGTGGAGATATTTACTGATAAACAGCTACCTACGCAGCATGTTCATGTCGTTCATAAATGAGCTTTTATCTCTCTCCCCTCATCATAAATCAGATTCTTCTGAGGAGTTCCCAGTACATTATCCTTTCCCCTGTGTAATTACCTTAACAAGCTTCAGCTGTTTTTATTCTCAGAAGGTTTACTCCCTGATATACAGCTGCCTACCCCCTTCGTAAGTGCAGGTCCTAAATGAGCTTTTTTCTCTGTTCCCTCACCACAATCCAGATTCTTTTGGGGAGTTACCAGTACAGTAACCATACCAGGAAGTACTTAATTTATTAAGCTACTGCTTTTCTTAATCTCAGTGGAGATATTTACTGATAAACAGCTACCTACGCAGCATGTTCATGTCGTTCCTAAATGAGCTTTTATCTCTCTAACCTCACCACAAATCAGATTCTTCTGAGGAGTTCCCAGTACATTATAATTTATCCTGTGTAATTACCTTAACAAGCTGCAGCTGTTTCTATTCTCAGAAGGTTTACTCCCTGATATACAGCTGCCTACCCCCTTCGTAAGTGAAGGTCCTAAATGAGCTTTTTTCTCTGTTCCCTCACCACAATCCAGATTCATTTGGGAAGTTACCAGTACAGTATCCATACCAGGAAGTACTTAATTTATTAAGCTACTGCTTTTCTTAATCTCAGTGGAGATATTTACTGATAAACAGCTACCTACGCAGCATGTTCATGTCGTTCTTAATGAGCTTTTATCTCTCTCCCCTCACCACAAATCAGATTCTTCTGAGGTGTTCCCAGTACATTATACTTTCCCCTGTGTAATTACCTTAACAAGCTCCAGCTGTTTTTTTCTCAGAAGGTTTACTCCCTGATATACAGCTGCCTACCCCCTTCGTAACTGCAGGTCCTAAATGAGCTTTTTTCTCTGTTCCCTCACCACAATCCAGATTCTTTTGGGGAGTTACCAGTACAGTATCCATACCAGGAAGTACTTAATTTTTTAAGCACTGCTATTCTTAATCTCAGTGGAGATATTTACTGATATACAGCTAACTACGCAGCATGTTCAGGTCGTTCCTAAATGAGCTTTTTTCTCTGTTCCCTCACCACATTCCAGATTCTTTTGGGGAGGTACCAGTACAGTATCCATACCATGAAGTACTTAATTTATTAACCTACTGCTTTTCTTAATTTCCGTGGAGATATTTACTGATAAACAGCTCTGTATGCAGCATGTTCATGTCGTTCCTAAATGAGCTTTTATCTCTCTCCCCTCACCACAAATCAGAATCTTCTGAGGAATTCCCAGTACATTATCCTTTCCCCTGTGTAATTACCTTAACAAGCTCCAGCTGTTTTTATTCTCAGAATCGATACTCCCTGATATACAGCTGCCTACCCCCTTCGTAACTGCAGCTCATAAATGAGCTTTTTTCTCTGTTCCCTCACCACAATCCAGATTCTTCAGGGGAGTTACCAGTACAGTAACCATACCAGGAAGTACTTAATTTATTAAGCTACTGCTTTTCTTAATCTCAGTGGAGATATTTACTGATAAACAGCTACCTACGCAGCATGTTCATGTCGTTCCTAAATGAGCTTTTATCTCTTTCCCCTCATCACAAATCAGGTTCTTCTGAGGAGTTCCCAGTACATTATCCTTTCCCATGTGTAATTACCTTAACAAGCTCCAGCTGTTTTTATTCTCAGAAAGTTTACTCCCTGACATACAGCTGCCTACAGCCTTCGTAAGTGCAGGTCCTAAATGAGCTTTTTTCTCTGTTCCCTCACCAAAATCCAGATTCTTTTGGGGAGTTACCAGTACAGTAACCATACCAGGAAGTACTTAATTTAATAAGATACTGCTTTTCTTAATCTCAGTGGAGATATTTACTGATAAACAGCTACCTACTCAGCACGTTCATGTCGTTCCTAAATGAGCTTTTATCTCTCTCCCCTCACCACAAATCAGATTCTTCTGAGGAGTTCCCAGTACATTATCCTTTCCCCTGTGTAATTACCTTAACAAGCTCCAGCTGTTTTTATTCTCAGAAGCGATACTCCCTGATATACAGCTGCCTACCCCTTCGTAATTGCAGGACCTAAATGAGATTTTTTCTCTGTTCCCTCAGCACAATCCAGATTCTTTTGGGGAGTTACCAGTACAGTAACCATACCAGGAAGTACTTAATTTATTAAGCTACTGCTTTTCTTAATCTCAGTGGAGATATTTACTGATAAACAGCTACGTACGCAGCAAGTTCATGTCGTTCCTCAATGAGCTTTTATCTCTCTCCCCTCACCACAAATCAGATTCTTCCGAGGAGTTCCCAGTACATTATGCTTTCCCTTGTGTAATTACCTTAACAAGCTCCAGCTGTTTTTATTCTCAGAAAGTTTACTCCCTGATATACAGCTGCCTACCCCCTTCGTAAGTGCAGGTCCTAAATGAGCTTTTTTCTCTGTTCCCTCACCACAATCCAGATTCTTTTGGGGAGTTACCAGTACAGTAACCATACCAGGAAGTACATAATTTTTTAAGCTACTGCTTTTCTTAATCTCAGTGGAGATATTTACTGATATACAGCTACCTACGCAGCATGTTCAGGTCGTTCCTAAATGAGCTTTTTTCTCTGTTCCCTCACCACAATCCAGATTCTTTTGGGGAGGTACCAGTACAGTATCCATACCAGGAAGTACTTAATTTATTAAGCTACTGCTTTTCTTAATTTCAGTGGAGATATTTACTGATAAACAGCTCCGTATGCAGCATGTTCATGTCGTTCCTAAATGAGCTTTTATCTCTCTCCCCTCACCACAAATCAGATTCTTCTGAGGAGTTCCCAGTACATTATCCTTTCCCCTGTGTAATTACCTTAACAAGCTCCAGCTGTTTTTATTCTCAGAAGGTTTACTCCCTGATATACAGCTGCCTACCCCCTTCGTAAGTGCAGGTCCTAAATGAGCTTTTTTCTCTGTTCCCTCACCACAATCCAGATTCTTCGGGAGTTACCAGTAGAGTAACCTTACCAGGAAGTACTTAATTTATTAAGCTACTGCTTTTCTTAATCTCAGTGGAGATATTTACTGATAAACAGCTACGTACGGAGCATGTTCATGTCGTTCCTAAATGAGCTTTTATCTCTCTCCCTTCACCACAAATCAGATTCTTCTGAGGAATTCCCAGTACATTATCCTTTCCCCTGTGTAATTACCTTAACAAGCTCCAGCTGTTTTTATTCTCAGAATCGATACTCCCTGATATACAGATGCCTACCCCCTTCGTAACTGCAGCTCATAAATGAGCTTTTTTCTCTGTTCCCTCACCACAATCCAGATTCTTCTGGGGAGTTACCAGTACAGTAACCATACCAGGAAGTACTTAATTTAATAAGATACTGCTTTTCTTAATCTCAGTGGAGATATTTACTGATAAACAGCTACCTACGCAGCATGTTCATGTCGTTCCTAAATGAGCTTTTATCTCTTTCCCCTCATCACAAATCAGATTCTTCTGAGGAGTTCCCAGTACATTATCCTTTCCCATGTGTAATTACCTTAACAAGCTCCAGCTGTTTTTATTCTCAGAAAGTTTACTCCCTGACATACAGCTGCCTACCGCCTTCGTAAGTGCAGGTCCTAAATGAGCTTTTTTCTCTGTTCCCTCACCAAAATCCAGATTCTTTTGGGGAGTTACCAGTACAGTAACCATACCAGGAAGTACTTAATTTAATAAGATACTGCTTTTCTTAATCTCAGTGGAGATATTTACTGATAAACAGCTACCTACTCAGCACGTTCATGTCGTTCCTAAATGAGCTTTTATCTCTCTCCCCTCACCACAAATCAGATTCTTCTGAGGAGTTCCCAGTACATTATCCTTTCCCCTGTGTAATTACCTTAACAAGCTCCAGCTGTTTTTATTCTCAGAAGCGATACTCCCTGATATACAGCTGCCTACCCCTTCGTAATTGCAGGACCTAAATGAGATTTTTTCTCTGTTCCCTCAGCACAATCCAGATTCTTTTGGGGAGTTACCAGTACAGTAACCATACCAGGAAGTACTTAATTTATTAAGCTACTGCTTTTCTTAATCTCAGTGGAGATATTTACTGATAAACAGCTACGTACGCAGCATGTTCATGTCGTTCCTAAATGAGCTTTTATCTCTCTCCCCTCACCACAAATCAGATTCTTCCGAGGAGTTCCCAGTACATTATGCTTTCCCTTGTGTAATTACCTTAACAAGCTCCAGCTGTTTTTATTCTCAGAAAGTTTACTCCCTGATATACAGCTGCCTACCCCCTTCGTAAGTGCAGGTCCTAAATGAGCTTTTTTCTCTGTTCCCTCACCACAATCCAGATTCTTTTGGGGAGGTACCAGTACAGTATCCATACCAGGAAGTACTTAATTTATTAAGCTACTGCTTTTCTTAATTTCAGTGGAGATATTTACTGATAAACAGCTCCGTATGCAGCATGTTCACGTCGTTCCTAAATGAGCTTTTATCTCTCTCCCTCACCACAAATCAGATTCTTCTGAGGAGTTCCCAGTACATTATCCTTTCCCCTGTGTAATTACCTTAACAAGCTCCAGCTGTTTTTATTCTCAGAATCGATACTCCCTGATATACAGCTGCCTACCCCCTTCGTAAGTGCAGGTCCTAAATGAGCTTTTTTCTCTGTTCCCTCACCACAATCCAGATTCTTTTGGGGAGGTACCAGTACAGTAACCATACCAGGAAGTACTTAATTTATTAAGCTACTGCTTTTCTTAATCTCAGTGGAGATATTTACTGATAAACAGCTACCTACGCTGCATGTTCATGTCGTTCCTAAATGAGCTTTTATCTCTTTCCCCTCATCAGAAATCATATTCTTCTGAGGAGTTCCCAGTACATTATCCTTTCCCATGTGTAATTACCTTAACAAGCTCCAGCTGTTTTTATTCTCAGAAGTTTCACTCCCTGATATACGACTGTATAACCCCTTCGTAAGTGCAGGTCCTATAAGAGCTTTTTTCTCTGTTCCCTCACCACAATCCAGATTCTTTTGGGGAGTTACCAGTACAGTAACCGTACCAGGAAGTACTTAATTTATTAAGCTACTGCTTTTCTTAATCTCAGTGGAGATATTTACTGATAAACAGCTACCTACGCAGCATGTTCCTGTCGTTCCTAAATGAGCTTTTATCTCTCTCCCCTCACCACAAATCAGATTCTTCTGAGGAGTTCCCAGTACATTATCCTTTCCCCTGTGTAATTACCTTAACAAGCTCCAGCTGTTTTTATTCTCAGAAAGTTTACTCCCTGACATACAGCTGCCTACCGCCTTCGTAAGTGCAGGTCCTAAATGAGCTTTTTTCTCTGTTCCCTCACCAAAATCCAGATTCTTTTGGGGAGTTACCAGTACAGTAACCATACCAGGAAGTACTTAATTTATTAAGCTACTGCTTTTTTTTAATCTCAGTGGAGATATTTACTGATAAACAGCTACCTATGCTGCACGTTCATGTCGTTCCTAAATGAGCTTTTATCTCTCTCCCCTCACCACAAATCAGATTCTTCTGAGGAGTTCCCAGTACATTATCCTTTCCCCTGTGTAATTACCTTAACAAGCTCCAGATGTTTTTATTCTCAGAAGGTTTACTCCCTGATATACACCTGCATACCCCCTTCGTATGTGCCGGTCCTAAATGAGCTTTTTTCTCTGTTCCCTCACCACAATCCAGATTCTTTTGGGGAGTTACCAGTACAGTAACCATACCAGGAAGTACTTAATTTATTAAGCTACTGCTTTTCTTAATCTCAGTGGAGATATTTACTGATAAACAGCTACCTACGCAGCATGTTCATGTCGTTCCTAAATGAGATTTTATCTCTCTCCCGTCACCACAAATCAAATCAGATTCTTCTGAGGAGTTCCCAGTACATTATCCTTTCCCCTGTGTAATTACCTTAACAAGCTCCAGCTGTTTTTATTCTCAGAATGTTTACTCCCTGATATACAGCTGCCTACCCCCTTCGTAAATGCAGGTCCTAAATGAGCTTTATTCTCTGTTCCCTCATTACAATCCAGATTATTTTTGGGAGTTACCAGTACAGTAACCATAAAAGGAAGTACTTAATTTATTAAACTACTGATTTTCTTAATCTCAGTGGATTTGTTTAATGATAAACAGCTACCTGCGAGCATGTTCATGTCGTTCCTAAATGAGCTTTTATCTCTCTCCCCTCACCACAAATAAGATTCTTCTGAGGAGTTCCCAGTACAATATCCTTTCCCCTGTGTAATTACCTTAACAAGGTCCAGCTGTTTTTATTCTCAGAAGGTTTACTCCCTGATATACAGCTGCCTACCCCCTTCGTAAGTTCAGGTCTTAAATGAGCTTTTATCTCTGTTGCCTCACCACAATCCAGATTCTTTTGGGGAGTTACCAGTACAGTAACCATACCAGGAAGTACTTGATTTATTAAGCTACTGCTTTTCTTAATCTCAGTGGAGATATTTACTGATAAACAGCTACCTACGCAGCATGTTCATGTCGTTCCTAAATGAGCTTTTTTCTCTGTTCCCGCACCACAATCCAGATTCTTTTGGGGAGTTACCAGTACAGTATCCATACCAGGAAGTACTTAATTTATTAAGCTACTGCTTTTCTTAATCTCAGTGGAGATATTTACTGATAAACAGCTACGTATGCAACATGTTCATGTCGTTCCTAAATGAGCTTTTATCTCTCTCCCCTCACCACAAATCAGATTCTTCAGAGGAGATCCCAGTACATTATCCTTTCCCCTGTGTAATTACCTTAACAAGGTCCAGCTGTTTTTATTCTCAGAAGGTTTACTCCCTGATATACAGCTGCCTACCTTCTTCGTAAGTGCAGGTCCTAATGAGCTTTTTTCTCTGTTCCGTCACTACAATCCAGATTCTTTTGGGGAGTTACCAGTACAGTAACCATACCAGGAAGTACTTAATTTATTAAGCTACTGCTTTTCTTAATCTCAGTGGAGATATTTACTGATAAACAGCTACCTATGCAGCATGTTCATGTCGTTCCTAAATGAGCTTTTATCTCTCTCCCCTCACCACAAATCAGATTCTCTGAGGAGTTCCCAGTACATTATCCTTTCCCCTGTGTAATTACCTTAACAAGCTCCAGCTGTATTTATTCTCAGAAGGTTTACTCCCTGATATACAGCTGCCTACCCCCTTCGTAAGTGCAGGTCCTAAATGAGATATTTTCTCTGTTCCCTCACCACAATCCAGATTCTTTGGGGAGTTACCAGTACAGTAACCATACCAGGAATTACTTAATTTATTAAGCTACTGCTTTTCTTAATCTCAGTGGAGATATTTACTGTTAAGCAGCTACATACACAGCATGTTCATGTCGTTCCTAAATGAGCTTTTATCTCTCTCCACTCACCACAAAACAGGTTCTTCTGAGGAGTTGCCAGTACTTTATCCTTTCCCCTGTATAATTACCTTAACAAGCTCCAGCTGTTTTTATTCTCAGAAGGTTTACTCCCTGATATACAGCTGCCTACCCCCTTCGTAATTGTAGGTCCTAAATGAGCTTTTTTCTCTGTTCCCTCACCACAATCCAGATTCTTTTGGGGAGTTACCAGTACAGTAACCATACCAGGAAGTACTTGATTTATTAAGCTACTGCTTTTCTTAATCTCAGTGGAGATATTTACTGATAAACAGCTACCTACGCAGCATGTTCATGTCGTTCCTAAATGAGCTTTTATCTCTCTCCCCTCACCACAAATCAGATTGTTCTGAGGAGTTCCCAGTACATTATACTTTCCCCTGTGTAATTTCTTTAACAAGCTCCAGCCGTTTTTATTCTCAGAAGGTTTATTCCCTGATATACAGCTGCCTACCCCCTTCGTAAGTGCAGGTCCTAAATGAGCTTTTTTCTCTGTTCCCTCACCACAATCCAGATTCTTTTGGGGAGTTAACAGTACAGTAACCATACCAGGAAGTACTTAATTTATTAAGCTACTGATTTTCTTAATCTCAGTGGAGATATTTACTGATAAACAGCTACCTACGCAGCATGTTCATGTCGTTCCTAAATGAGATTTTATCTCTCTCCCCTCATCACAAATCAGATTCTTCTGAGGAGTTCCCAGTACATTATAATTTCCCCTGTGTAATTACCTTAACAAGGTCCAGCTGTTTTTATTCTCAGAAGGTTTACTCCCTGATATACAGCTGCCTACGCCCTTCGTAAGTTCAGGTCTTAAATGAGCTTTTTTCTCTGTTGCCTCACCACAATCCAGATTCTTTTGGGGAGTTACCAGTACAGTAACCATACCAGGAAGTACTTGATTTATTAAGCTACTGCTTTTCTTAATCTCAGTGGAGATATTTACTGATAAACAGCTACCTACGCAGCATGTTCATGTCGTTCCTAAATGAGCTTTTTTCTCTGTTCCCGCACCACAATCCAGATTCTTTTGGGGAGTTACCAGTACAGTATCCATACCAGGAAGTACTTAATTTTTAAGCTACTGCTTTTCTTAATCTCAGTGGAGATATTTACTGATAAACAGCTACGTATGCAACATGTTCATGTCGTTCCTAAATGAGCTTTTATCTCTCTCCCCTCACCACAAATCAGATTCTTCAGAGGAGATCCCAGTACATTATCCTTTCCCCTGTGTAATTACCTTAACAAGGTCCAGCTGTTTTTATTCTCAGAAGGTTTACTCCCTGATATACAGCTGCCTACCTTCTTCGTAAGTGCAGGTCCTAAATGAGCTTTTTTCTCTGTTCCCTCACTACAATCCAGATTCTTTTGGGGAGTTACCAGTACAGTAACCATACCAGGAAGTACTTAATTTATTAAGCTACTGCTTTTCTTAATCTCAGTGGAGATATTTACTGATAAACAGCTACCTACGCAGCATGTTCATGTCGTTCCTAAATGAGCTTTTATCTCTCTCCCCTCACCACAAATCAGATTCTTCTGAGGAGTTCCCAGTACATTATCCTTTCCCCTGTGTAATTACCTTAACAAGCTCCAGCTGTTTTTATTCTCAGAAGGTTTACTCCATGATATACAGCTGCCTACCCCCTTCGTAAGTGCAGGTCCTAAATGAGATATTTTCTCTGTTCCCTCACCACAATCCAGATTCTTTTGGGGAGTTACCAGTACAGTAACCATACCAGGAAGTACTTAATTTATTAAGCTACTGCTTTTCTTAATCTCAGTGGAGATATTTACTGATAAGCAGCTACATACACAGCATGTTCATGTCGTTCCTAAATGAGCTTTTATCTCTCTCCACTCACCACAAAACAGGTTCTTCTGAGGAGTTCCCAGTACTTTATCCTTTCCCCGGTATAATTACCTTAACAAGCTCCAGCTGTTTTTATTCTCAGAAGGTTTACTCCCTGATATACAGCTGCCTACCCCCTTCGTAAGTGTAGGTCCTAAATGAGCTTTTTTCTCTGTTCCCTCACCACAATCCAGATTCTTTTGGGGAGTTACCAGTACAGTAACCATTCCAGGAAGTACTTGATTTATTAAGCTACTGCTTTTCTTAATCTCAGTGGAGATATTTACTGATAAACAGCTACCTACGCAGCATGTTCATGTCGTTCCTAAATGAGCTTTTTTCTCTGTTCCCGCACACAATCCAGATTCTTTTGGGGAGTTACCAGTACAGTAACCATACCAGGAAGTACTTGATTTATTAAGCTACTGCTTTTCTTAATCTCAGTGGAGATATTTACTGATAAACAGCTACGTACGCAGCATGTTCATGTCGTTCCTAAATGAGCTTTTATCTCTCTCCCCTCTGCACAAATCAGAATCTTCTGAGGAGTTCCCAGTACATTATCCTTTCCCCTGTGTATTTACCTTAAGAAGCTCCAGCTCATTTTATTCTCAGAAGGTTTACTCCCTGATATACAGCTGACTACCCCCTTCGTAAGTGCAGGTCCTAAATGAGCTTTTTTCTCTGTTCCCTCACCACAATCCAGATTCTTTAAGGGAGTTACCAGTACAGTAACCATACCAGGAAATACTTAATTTATTAAGCTACTGCTTTTCTTAATCTCAGTGGAGATATTTACTGATAAACAGCTACCTACGCAGCATGTGCATGTCGTTCCTAAATGAGCTTTTATATCTTTCAACTCACCACAAATGAGATTCTTTGAGGAGTTCCCAGTACATTATCCTTTCCCCAGTGTATTTAACTTAACAAGATGCAGCTGTTTTTATTCTCAGAAGGTTTACTCACTAATATACTGCTGCCTACCCCCTTCGTAAGCGCAGGTCCTAAATGAGCTTTTTTCTCTGTTCCCTCAACACAATCCAGATTCTTTTGGGGAGTTACCAGTACAGTAACCATACCAGGAAGTACTTAATTTATTAAGCTACTGCTTTTCTTAATCTCAGTGGAGATATTTAGTGATAAACAGCTACGTGCGCAGCATGTTCATGTCGTTCCTAAATGAGCTTTTATCTCTCTCCCCTCACCACAAATCAGATTCTTCTGAGGAGTTCCCAGTACATTATCCTTTCCCCTGTGTAATTACCTTAACAAGCTCCAGCTGTTTTTATTCTCAGAAGGTTTACTCCCTGATATACAGCTGCCTACCCCCTTCGTAAATGCAGGACCTAAATGAGCTTTTTTTCTCTGTTCCCTCACGACAATCCAGATTCTTTTGGGGAGTTACCAGTACAGTAACCATACCAGGAAGTACTTAATTTATTTAGCTACTGCTTTTCTTAATCTCAGTGGAGATATTTACTGATAAACAGCTACCTACACAGCATGTTCTTGTCGTTCTTAAATGAGCTTTTATCTCTCTCCCCTCACCACAAATCAGATTCTTCTGAGGAGTTCCCAGTACATTATTCTTTCCACTGTGTAATTACCTTAACAAGCTCCAGCTGTTTTTATTCTCAGAAGTTTACTCCCTGATATACAGCTGCCTATCCCCTTCGTGAGTGCAGGTCCTAAATGAGCTTTTTTCTCTGTTCCCTCACCACAATCCAGATTCTTTTGGGGAGTTACCAGTACAGTAACCATACCAGGAAGTACTTAATTTATTAAGCTACTGCTTTTCTTAATCTCAGTGGAGATATTTACTGATAAACAGCTACGTACGCAGCATGTTCATGTCGTTCCTAAATGAGGTTTTATCTCTCTCCCCTCAACACAAATCAGATTCTTCTGAGGAGTTCCCAGTACATTATCCTTTCCCCTGTGTAATTACCTTAACAAGCTCCAGCTGTTTTTATTCTCAGAAGGTTTACTCCCTGGTATACAGCTGCCTAGCCCCTTCGTAAGTGCAGGTCGTATATGAGCTTTTTTTCTCTGTTCCCTCACCACAATCCAGATTCTTTTGGGGAGTTACCAGTACAATAACCATACCAGGAAGTACTTAATTTATGAAGCTACTGCTTTTCTTAATCTCAGTGGAGATATTTACTGATAAACAGCTACCTACGCAGCATGTTCATGTCGTTCCTAAATAAGCTTTTATCTCTCTCCCCTCACCACGAATCAGATTCTTCTGAGGAGTTCCCAGTACATTATCCTTTCCCCTGTGTAATTACCTTAACAAGCTCCAGCGGTTTTTATTCTCAGAAGGTTTACTCCCTGATATACAGCTGCCTACCCCCTTCGTAAGTGCAGGTCCTAAATGAGCTTTTTTCTCTGTTCCCTCACCACAATCCAGATTCTTTTGGGGAGTTACCAGTACAGTAACCATACCAGGAAGTACTTAATTTATTAAGCTACTGCTTTTCTTAATCTCAGTGGAGATATTTACTGACAAACAGCTACCTACGCAGCATGTTCATGTCGTTCCTAAATGACCTTTTATCTCTCTCCCCTCACCACAAATCAGATTCTTCTGAGGAGATCCCAGTACATTATCCTTTCCCTGGTGTAATTACCTTAACAAGCTCCAGCTGTTTTTAATCTCAGAAGGTTTACTCCCTGATATAAGCTGCCTACCCCCTTCGTAAGTGCAGATCCTAAATGAGCTTTTTTCTCTGTTCCCTCACCACAATCAAGATTCTTTTGGGAGTTACCAGTACAGTAACCATACCAGAAAGTACTTAATTTATTAAGCTACTGCTTTTCTTAATCTCAGTGGAGATGTTTCCTGATAAACAGCTACCTACGCAGCATGTTCATGTCGTTCCTAAATGAGGTTTTATCTCTCTCCCCTCACCACAAATCAGATTCTTCTGAGGAGTTCCCAGTACATTATCCTTTCCCCTGTGTAATTACCTTAACAAGCTCCAGCTGTTTTTATTCTCAGAAGGTTTACTCCCTGATATACAGCTGCCTACCCCCTTCATACGTGCAGGTCCTAAAAGAGCTTTTTTCTCTGTTCCCTCACCACAATCCAGATTCTTTTGGGGAGTTACCAGTACAGTTAACCATACCAGGACGTACTTAATTTATTAAGCCTCTGCTTTTCTTAATCTCAGTGGAGATATTTACTGATAAACACCTACCTACGCAGCATGTTCATGTATTTCCTAAATGAGCTTTTATCTCTCTGCCCTCACCACAAGTCAGATTCTTCTGAGGAATTCCCAGTTCATTATCCTTTCCCCTGTGTAATTACCTAACAAGCTCCAGCTGTTTTTATTCTCAGAAGGTTTACTCCCTTATATACAGCTGCCTACCCCCTTCGTAAGTGCAGGTCCTAAATGAGCTTTTTTCTCTGTTCCCTCACCACAATCCGGATTCTTTTGGGGAGTTACCAGTACAGTAACCATACCAGGACGTACTTAATTTATTAAGCCTCTGCTTTTCTTAATCTCAGTGGAGATATTTACTGATAAACACCTACCTACGCAGCATGTTCATGTATTTCCTAAATGAGTTTCTTTCTCTCTCCTCTCACCATAAATCAGATTCTTCTGAGGAGTTCCCAGTACATTATCCTTTCCCCTGTGTAATTACCTTAACAAGCTCCAGCTGTTTTTATTCTCAGAAGGTTTACTCCCTGATATACTGCGGCCTATCCCCTTCGTAAGTGCAGGTCTGAAATGAGCTTTTTTCTCTGTTCCCTCACCACAATCCAGATTCTTTTGGGGAGTTACCAGTACAGTAACCATACCAGGAAGTACTAAATTTATTAAGCTACTGCTTTTCTTAATCTCAGTGGAGATATTTACTGATAATCAGCTACCTACGCAGCATGTACATGTCGTTCCTAAATGAGCTTTTATCTCTCTCCCCTCACCACAAATCAGATTCTTCTGAGGAGTTCCCAGTACATTATCCTTTCCCCTGTGTAATTACCTTAACAATCTCCAGCTGTTTTTATTCTCAGAAGGTTTACTCCCTGATATACAGCTGCCTACCCACTTCGTAAGTGCAGGTCCTAAATGAGCTTTTTTCTCTGTTCCCTCACCACAATACAGATTCTTTTGGGGAGTTACCAGTACAGTAACCATACCAGGAAGTACTTAAATTATTAAGCTACTGCTTTTCTTAATCTCAGTGGAGATATTTACTGATAAACAGCTACCTAAGCAGCATGTTCATGTCGTTCCTAAATGAGCTTTTATCTCTCTCCCCTCACCACAAATCAGATTCTTCTGAGGATTTCCAGTACATTATCCTTTCCCCTGTGTAATTACCTTAACAAGCTCCAGCCGTATTTATTCTCAGAAGGTTTACTCCCTGATATACAGCTGCCTACCCCCTTCGTAAGTGCAGGACCTAAATGAGCTTTTTTCTCTGTTCCCTCACCACAATCCAGATTCTTTTGGGGAGTTACCAGTACAGTAACCATACCAGGAAGTTCTTAATTTATTAACCTACTTCTTTTCTTAATCTCAGTGGAGATTTTTCCTGATAAACAGCTATCTACGCAACATGTTCATGTCGTTCCTAAATGAGCTTTTATCTCTCTCCCTCACCACAAATCAGATTCTTCTGAGGAGTTCCCAGTACATTATCCTTTCCCCTGTGTAATTACCTTAACAACCTCCAGCTGTTTTTACTCTCAGATTGTTTACTCCCTGATATACAGCTGCCTACCCCCTTCGTAAGTGCAGGTCCTAAATGAGCTTTTTTCTCTGTTCCCTCACCACAATCCAGATTCTTTTGGGGAGTTACCAGTACAGTAACCATACCAGGAAGTACTTAATTTATTAAGCTACTGCTTTTCTTAATCTCAGTGGAGATATTTACTGATAAACAGCTACATACGCAGCATGTTCATGTCGTTCCGAAATGAGCTTTTATCTCTCTCCTCTCACCACAAATCAGACTCTTCTGAGGAGTCACAGTACATTATCCTTTCCCCTGTGTAATTACCTTAACAAGCTCCAGCTGTTTTTATTCTCAGAAGGTTTACTCCCTGATATACAGCTGCGTACCCCCTTCGAAAGTGCAGGTCCTAAATGAGCTTTTTTCTCTGTTCCCTCACCACAATCCAGATTCTTTTGGGGAGTTACCAGTACAGTAACCATACCAGGAAGTACTTAATTTATTAAGCTACTGCTTTTCTTAATCTCAGTGGAGATATTTACTGATAAACAGCTACCTACGCAGCATGTTCATGTCGTTCCTAAATGAGCTTTTATCTCTCTCCCCTCACCACAAATCAGATTCTTCTGAGGAGTTCCCAGTACATTATCCTTTCCCCTGTGTAATTACCTTAACAAGCTCCAGCTGTTTTTATTCTCAGAAGGTTTACTCCCTGATATACAGCTGCCTACCCCCTTCGTAAGTGCAGGTCCTAAATGAGCTTTTTTCTATGTTCCCTCACCACAATCCAGATTCTTTTGGGGAGTTACCAGTAGAGTAACCATACCAGGAAGTACTTAATTTATTAAGTTACTGCTTTTCTTAATCTCAGTGGAGATAATTACTGATAAACAGCTACCTACGCAGCAGGTTCATGTCGTTCCTAAATGAGCTTTTATCTCTCTCCCCTCACCACAAATCAGATTCTTCTGAGGAGTTCCCAGTACATTATCCTTTCCCCTGTGTAATTACCTTAACAAGCTCCAGCTGTTTTTATTCTCAGAAGGTTTACTCCCTGATATACAGCTGCCTACCCCCTTCGTAAGTGCAGTTCTTAATGAGCTTTTTTCTCTGTTCCCTCACAACAATCAAGATTCTTTTGGGGAGTTACCAGTACAGTAACCATACCAGGAAGTACTTAATTTATTAAGCTACTGCTTTTCTTAATCTCAGTGGAGATATGTACTGATAAACAGCTACCTACGCAGCATGTTCATGTCGTTCCTAAATGAGCTTTTATCTCTCTCCCCTCACCACAAATCAGATTCTTCTGAAGAGTTCCAACTACATTATCTTTTCCCCTGTGTAATTACCTTAACAAGCTCCAGCTGTTTTTATTCTCAGAAGGTTTACTAACTGATATACGGCTGCCTACCCCCTTCGTAAGTGCAGGTCCTAAATGAGCTTTTCTCTCTGATCCCTCACCACAATCCAGATTCTTTTGGGGAGTTACCAGTACAGTAACCATACCAGGAAGTACTTAATTTATTTAGCTACTGCTTTTCTTAATCTCAGTGAAGATATTTACTGATAAACAGCTACCGACGCAGCATGTTCATGTCGTTCCTAAATGAGCTTTTATCTCTCTCCCCTCACCACAAATCAGATTCTTCTGAGGAATTCCCAGTACATTATCCTTTCCCCTGTGTAATTACCTAACAAGCTCCAGCTGTTTTTATTCTCAGAAGGTTTACTCCCTGATATACAGCTGCCTACCCCCTTCGTAAGTGCAGGTCCTAAATGAGCTTTTTTCTCTGTTCCCTCACCACAATCCAGATTCTTTTGGGGAGTTACCAGTACAGTAACCATACCAGGAAGTACTTAATTCATTAAGCTACTGCTTTTCTTAATCTCAGTGGAGATATTTACTGATAAACAGCTACATACGCAGCATGTTCATGTCGTTCCGAAATGAGCTTTTATCTCTCTCCTCTCACCACAAATCAGATTCTTCTGAGGAGTTCCCAGTACATTATCCTTTCCCCTGTGTAATTACCTTAACAAGCTCCAGCTGTTTTTATTCTCAGAAGGTTTACTCCCTGATATACAGCTGCCTACCCCCTTCGAAAGTGCAGGTCCTAAATGAGCTTTTTTCTCTGTTCCCTCACCACAATCCAGATTCTTTGGGGAGTTACCAGTACAATATCAATAGCAGGAAGTACTTAATTTATTAAGCTACTGCTTTTCTTAATCTCAGTGGAGATATTTACTGATAAACAGCTACGTATGCAGCATGTTCATGTCGTTCCTAAATGAGCTTTTATCTCTCTCCCCTCACCACAAATCAGATTCTTCTGAGGAGTTCC
>NW_025957175.1:0-38240 GCF_023159225.1 Perognathus longimembris pacificus | reverse complement strand
ATCATTCAGCTCGGAGGTATTTCCTGATATACAGCTACTTCCCCGGTGGTGTAGAGAGATTATAAATGAGCCTTGATCACTCTTCCAGCACCACATAGCGATCCAATCGAGGACAGAGGAGTTCACTGTCTATGGCCCGCCCGGTCAGCCTACTCTAACAAGCTGCAGCTGTTGTCATTCACCGAGGAGATGTTACGTGATGTACAGCTAGTTGCCCCTGTGGTGCATACATTATGTAAATGAGCCTTTATCTCTCTTCCAGCACCACCACGCAGATTCAATCTAGGACAGCGGAATTTACTCTCTATGGCCCGTCAGGCCTACAATAACAAGCTGCAGCTGTTCTCATTCACCGAGTAGGTATTCATCTCGGTGGTGCGTAAAATACATAAATTATCCTTTATCGCTCTTCCAGCACACCAATGCAGATCTTGTCAAGGACAGCGGCGTTTACTCAATATAGCAGATCCTATGGAGGACAGTGGCGTTCACTCGCTATGGCCTGACCGGCCTACAGTACAGAGCAGCAGCTGTTCTCATTCACTCAGGAGATAGTCCCTGATATAGGGCGACTTACCCCGCTGGTGCCTACAGGACACTAGTGAGCCTTTACCTCTCTTCCAGCAACACAGAGCACATCCTACCTCTGAGAACAGCGGGGGTCACTCGCAAAGTCCCGACCAGCGTACAGGAACAAGCTGCAGCTGTACTAATTCACGCTGGAGATATTTCCTAATATTTCCTACTTACTCCGCTGGAGCGTATAGGACACAAATGAGCCTTTATCTCTCTTCCCGCAGCACAAATCAGATTCAATCGAAGACAGCGGAGTTTTCGCGCTTTGGCCCGAAGGCCTACCCAAACAAGCTGCAGCTGTTCTCATTCACCGAGGAGATATTCCCTGATATTTACCTGTGTTGTGCGTATAGCCTTTATTTCTCTTCCAGCACCATCAAGCAGATCCCTTCGAGAAGAGCGGAGTTCACTCGCAATGATCCCACCAGGCTACCGTAACAAGCTGCAGCTGTTCTCATTCACCGTGGAGCTATTTCCTGCTCTACAATTCCTTACCCCGCTGGTGCGAAGAGGACACAAATGAGGCTTTATCTCTCTTCCAGCACTCCAAAGCCGATTGAATCTAGGACTGCGGAGTTTATTCGCTATGGCCCCACGAGCCTACCCTATCAAGCTGCAGCTGTAATCATTCAGCTCGGAGGTATTTCCTGATATACAGCTACTTCCCCGGTGGTGTAGAGAGATTATAAATGAGCCTTGATCACTCTTCCAGCACCACATAGCGATCCAATCGAGGACAGAGGAGTTCACTGTCTATGGCCCGCCCGATCAGCCTACTCTAACAAGCTGCAGCTGTTGTCATTCACCGAGGAGATGTTACGTGATGTACAGCTAGTTGCCCCTGTGGTGCATACATTATGTAAATGAGCCTTTATCTCTCTTCCAGCACCACCACGCAGATTCAATCTAGGACAGCGGAGTTTACTCTCTATGGCCCGTCAGGCCTACAATAACAAGCTGCAGCTGTTCTCATTCACCGAGAAGGTATTCATCTCGGTGGTGCGTAAAATGCATAAATTATCCTTTATCGCTCTTCCAGCACACCAATGTAGATCTTGTCAAGGACAGCGGCGTTTACTCAATATAGCAGATCCTATGGAGGACAGTGGCGTTCACTCGCTATGGCCTGAACGGCCTACAGTACGGAGCAGTAGCTGTTCTCTATCACTCAGGAGATAGTCCCTGATATAGGGCGACTTACCCCGCTGGTGCCTACAGGACACAAGTGAGCCTTTACCTCTCTTCCAGCAACACAGAGCACATCCTACCTCTGAGAACAGCGGGGGTCACTCGCTAAGTCCCGACCAGCGTACAGGAACAAGCTGCAGCTGTACTAATTCACGCTGGAGATATTGCCTAATATTTCCTACTTACTCCGCTGGAGCGTATAGGACACAAATGAGCCTTCATCTCTCTTCCCGCAGCACAAATCAGATTCAATCGAAGACAGCGGAGTTTTCGCGCTTTGGCCCGAAGGCCTACCCAAACAAGCTGCAGCTGTTCTCATTCACCGAGGAGATATTCCCTGATATTTACCTGCGTTGTGCGTATAGCCTTTATTTCTCTTCCAGCACCATCAAGCAGATCCCTTCGAGAAGAGCGGAGTTCACTCGCAATGATCCCACCAGGCTACCGTAACAAGCTGCAGCTGTTCTCATTCACCGTGGAGCTATTTCCTGCTCTACAATTCCTTACCCCGCTGGTGCGAAGAGGACACGAATGAGGCTTTATCTCTCTTCCAGCACCCCAAAGCCGATTGACTCTAGGACAGCGGAGTTTATTCGCTATGGCCCCACGAGCCTACCCTATCAAGCTGCAGCTGTAATCATTCAGCTCGGAGGTATTTCCTGATATACAGCTACTTCCCCGGTGGTGTAGAGAGATTATAAATGAGCCTTGATCACTCTTCCAGCACCACATAGCGATCCAATCGAGGACAGAGGAGTTCACTGTCTATGGCCCGCCCGATCAGCCTACTCTAACAAGCTGCAGCTGTTGTCATTCACCGAGGAGATGTTACGTGATGTACAGCTAGTTGCCCCTGTGGTGCATACATTATGTAAATGAGCCTTTATCTCTCTTCCAGCACCACCACGCAGATTCAATCTAGGACAGCGGAGTTTACTCTCTATGGCCCGTCAGGCCTACAATAACAAGCTGCAGCTGTTCTCATTCACCGAGAAGGTATTCATCTCGGTGGTGCGTAAAATGCATAAATTATCCTTTATCGCTCTTCCAGCACACCAATGTAGATCTTGTCCAGGACAGCGGCGTTTACTCAATATAGCAGATCCTATGGAGGACAGTGGCGTTCACTCGCTATGGCCTGAACGGCCTACAGTACGGAGCAGTAGCTGTTCTCTATCACTCAGGAGATAGTCCCTGATATAGGGCGACTTACCCCGCTGGTGCCTACAGGACACAAGTGAGCCTTTACCTCTCTTCCAGCAACACAGAGCACATCCTACCTCTGAGAACAGCGGGGGTCACTCGCTAAGTCCCGACCAGCGTACAGGAACAAGCTGCAGCTGTACTAATTCACGCTGGAGATATTGCCTAATATTTCCTACTTACTCCGCTGGAGCGTATAGGACACAAATGAGCCTTCATCTCTCTTCCCGCAGCACAAATCAGATTCAATCGAAGACAGCGGAGTTTTCGCGCTTTGGCCCGAAGGCCTACCCAAACAAGCTGCAGCTGTTCTCATTCACCGAGGAGATATTCCCTGATATTTACCTGCGTTGTGCGTATAGCCTTTATTTCTCTTCCAGCACCATCAAGCAGATCCCTTCGAGAAGAGCGGAGTTCACTCGCAATGATCCCACCAGGCTACCGTAACAAGCTGCAGCTGTTCTCATTCACCGTGGAGCTATTTCCTGCTCTACAATTCCTTACCCCGCTGGTGCGAAGAGGACACGAATGAGGCTTTATCTCTCTTCCAGCACCCCAAAGCCGATTGACTCTAGGACAGCGGAGTTTATTCGCTATGGCCCCACGAGCCTACCCTATCAAGCTGCAGCTGTAATCATTCAGCTCGGAGGTATTTCCTGATATACAGCTACTTCCCCGGTGGTGTAGAGAGATTATAAATGAGCCTTGATCACTCTTCCAGCACCACATAGCGATCCAATCGAGGACAGAGGAGTTCACTGTCTATGGCCCGCCCGATCAGCCTACTCTAACAAGCTGCAGCTGTTGTCATTCACCGAGGAGATGTTACGTGATGTACAGCTAGTTGCCCCTGTGGTGCATACATTATGTAAATGAGCCTTTATCTCTCTTGCAGCACCACCACGCAGATTCAATCTAGGACAGCGGAATTTACTCTCTATGGCCCGTCAGGCCTACAATAACAAGCTGCAGCTGTTCTCATTCACCGAGAAGGTATTCATCTCGGTGGTGCGTAAAATGCATAAATTATCCTTTATCGCTCTTCCAGCACACCAATGTAGATCTTGTCAAGGACAGCGGCGTTTACTCAATATAGCAGATCCTATGGAGGACAGTGGCGTTCACTCGCTATGGCCTGACCGGCCTACAGTACGGAGCAGCAGCTGTTCTCTATCACTCAGGAGATAGTCCCTGATATAGGGCGACTTACCCCGCTGGTGCCTACAGGACACAAGTGAGCCTTTACCTCTCTTCCAGCAACACAGAGCACATCCTACCTCTGAGAACAGCGGGGGTCACTCGCTAAGTCCCGACCAGCGTACAGGAACAAGCTGCAGCTGTACTAATTCACGCTGGAGATATTGCCTAATATTTCCTACTTACTCCGCTGGAGCGTATAGGACACAAATGAGCCTTCATCTCTCTTCCCGCAGCACAAATCAGATTCAATCGAAGACAGCGGAGTTTTCGCGCTTTGGCCCGAAGGCCTACCCAAACAAGCTGCAGCTGTTCTCATTCACCGAGGAGATATTCCCTGATATTTACCTGCGTTGTGCGTATAGCCTTTATTTCTCTTCCAGCACCATCAAGCAGATCCCTTCGAGAAGAGCGGAGTTCACTCGCAATGATCCCACCAGGCTACCGTAACAAGCTGCAGCTGTTCTCATTCACCGTGGAGCTATTTCCTGCTCTACAATTCCTTACCCCGCTGGTGCGAAGAGGACACGAATGAGGCTTTATCTCTCTTCCAGCACCCCAAAGCCGATTGAACCTAGGACAGCGGAGTTTATTCGCTATGGCCCCACGAGCCTACCCTATCAAGCTGCAGCTGTAATCATTCAGCTCGGAGGTATTTCCTGATATACAGCTACTTCCCCGGTGGTGTAGAGAGATTATAAATGAGCCTTGATCACTCTTCCAGCACCACATAGCGATCCAATCGAGGACAGAGGAGTTCAATGTCTATGGCCCGCCCGGTCAGCCTACTCTAACAAGCTGCAGCTGTTGTCATTCACCGAGGAGATGTTACGTGATGTACAGCTAGTTGCCCCTGTGGTGCATACATTATGTAAATGAGCCTTTATCTCTCTTCCAGCACCACCACGCAGATTCAATCTAGGACAGCGGAATTTACTCTCTATGGCCCGTCAGGCCTACAATAACAAGCTGCAGCTGTTCTCATTCACCGAGTAGGTATTCATCTCGGTGGTGCGTAAAATACATAAATTATCCTTTATCGCTCTTCCAGCACACCAATGCAGATCTTGTCAAGGACAGCGGCGTTTACTCAATATAGCAGATCCTATGGAGGACAGTGGCGTTCACTCGCTATGGCCTGACCGGCCTACAGTACAGAGCAGCAGCTGTTCTCATTCACTCAGGAGATAGTCCCTGATATAGGGCGACTTACCCCGCTGGTGCCTACAGGACACTAGTGAGCCTTTACCTCTCTTCCAGCAACACAGAGCACATCCTACCTCTGAGAACAGCGGGGGTCACTCGCAAAGTCCCGACCAGCGTACAGGAACAAGCTGCAGCTGTACTAATTCACGCTGGAGATATTTCCTAATATTTCCTACTTACTCCGCTGGAGCGTATAGGACACAAATGAGCCTTTATCTCTCTTCCCGCAGCACAAATCAGATTCAATCGAAGACAGCGGAGTTTTCGCGCTTTGGCCCGAAGGCCTACCCAAACAAGCTGCAGCTGTTCTCATTCACCGAGGAGATATTCCCTGATATTTACCTGTGTTGTGCGTATAGCCTTTATTTCTCTTCCAGCACCATCAAGCAGATCCCTTCGAGAAGAGCGGAGTTCACTCGCAATGATCCCACCAGGCTACCGTAACAAGCTGCAGCTGTTCTCATTCACCGTGGAGCTATTTCCTGCTCTACAATTCCTTACCCCGCTGGTGCGAAGAGGACACAAATGAGGCTTTATCTCTCTTCCAGCACTCCAAAGCCGATTGAATCTAGGACAGCGGAGTTTATTCGCTATGGCCCCACGAGCCTACCCTATCAAGCTGCAGCTGTAATCATTCAGCTCGGAGGTATTTCCTGATATACAGCTACTTCCCCGGTGGTGTAGAGAGATTATAAATGAGCCTTGATCACTCTTCCAGCACCACATAGCGATCCAATCGAGGACAGAGGAGTTCACTGTCTATGGCCCGCCCGATCAGCCTACTCTAACAAGCTGCAGCTGTTGTCATTCACCGAGGAGATGTTACGTGATGTACAGCTAGTTGCCCCTGTGGTGCATACATTATGTAAATGAGCCTTTATCTCTCTTCCAGCACCACCACGCAGATTCAATCTAGGACAGCGGAGTTTACTCTCTATGGCCCGTCAGGCCTACAATAACAAGCTGCAGCTGTTCTCATTCACCGAGAAGGTATTCATCTCGGTGGTGCGTAAAATGCATAAATTATCCTTTATCGCTCTTCCAGCACACCAATGTAGATCTTGTCAAGGACAGCGGCGTTTACTCAATATAGCAGATCCTATGGAGGACAGTGGCGTTCACTCGCTATGGCCTGAACGGCCTACAGTACGGAGCAGTAGCTGTTCTCTATCACTCAGGAGATAGTCCCTGATATAGGGCGACTTACCCCGCTGGTGCCTACAGGACACAAGTGAGCCTTTACCTCTCTTCCAGCAACACAGAGCACATCCTACCTCTGAGAACAGCGGGGGTCACTCGCTAAGTCCCGACCAGCGTACAGGAACAAGCTGCAGCTGTACTAATTCACGCTGGAGATATTGCCTAATATTTCCTACTTACTCCGCTGGAGCGTATAGGACACAAATGAGCCTTCATCTCTCTTCCCGCAGCACAAATCAGATTCAATCGAAGACAGCGGAGTTTTCGCGCTTTGGCCCGAAGGCCTACCCAAACAAGCTGCAGCTGTTCTCATTCACCGAGGAGATATTCCCTGATATTTACCTGCGTTGTGCGTATAGCCTTTATTTCTCTTCCAGCACCATCAAGCAGATCCCTTCGAGAAGAGCGGAGTTCACTCGCAATGATCCCACCAGGCTACCGTAACAAGCTGCAGCTGTTCTCATTCACCGTGGAGCTATTTCCTGCTCTACAATTCCTTACCCCGCTGGTGCGAAGAGGACACGAATGAGGCTTTATCTCTCTTCCAGCACCCCAAAGCCGATTGACTCTAGGACAGCGGAGTTTATTCGCTATGGCCCCACGAGCCTACCCTATCAAGCTGCAGCTGTAATCATTCAGCTCGGAGGTATTTCCTGATATACAGCTACTTCCCCGGTGGTGTAGAGAGATTATAAATGAGCCTTGATCACTCTTCCAGCACCACATAGCGATCCAATCGAGGACAGAGGAGTTCACTGTCTATGGCCCGCCCGATCAGCCTACTCTAACAAGCTGCAGCTGTTGTCATTCACCGAGGAGATGTTACGTGATGTACAGCTAGTTGCCCCTGTGGTGCATACATTATGTAAATGAGCCTTTATCTCTCTTCCAGCACCACCACGCAGATTCAATCTAGGACAGCGGAGTTTACTCTCTATGGCCCGTCAGGCCTACAATAACAAGCTGCAGCTGTTCTCATTCACCGAGAAGGTATTCATCTCGGTGGTGCGTAAAATGCATAAATTATCCTTTATCGCTCTTCCAGCACACCAATGTAGATCTTGTCAAGGACAGCGGCGTTTACTCAATATAGCAGATCCTATGGAGGACAGTGGCGTTCACTCGCTATGGCCTGACCGGCCTACAGTACGGAGCAGCAGCTGTTCTCTATCACTCAGGAGATAGTCCCTGATATAGGGCGACTTACCCCGCTGGTGCCTACAGGACACAAGTGAGCCTTTACCTCTCTTCCAGCAACACAGAGCACATCCTACCTCTGAGAACAGCGGGGGTCACTCGCTAAGTCCCGACCAGCGTACAGGAACAAGCTGCAGCTGTACTAATTCACGCTGGAGATATTGCCTAATATTTCCTACTTACTCCGCTGGAGCGTATAGGACACAAATGAGCCTTCATCTCTCTTCCCGCAGCACAAATCAGATTCAATCGAAGACAGCGGAGTTTTCGCGCTTTGGCCCGAAGGCCTACCCAAACAAGCTGCAGCTGTTCTCATTCACCGAGGAGATATTCCCTGATATTTACCTGCGTTGTGCGTATAGCCTTTATTTCTCTTCCAGCACCATCAAGCAGATCCCTTCGAGAAGAGCGGAGTTCACTCGCAATGATCCCACCAGGCTACCGTAACAAGCTGCAGCTGTTCTCATTCACCGTGGAGCTATTTCCTGCTCTACAATTCCTTACCCCGCTGGTGCGAAGAGGACACGAATGAGGCTTTATCTCTCTTCCAGCACCCCAAAGCCGATTGAATCTAGGACAGCGGAGTTTATTCGCTATGGCCCCACGAGCCTACCCTATCAAGCTGCAGCTGTAATCATTCAGCTCGGAGGTATTTCCTGATATACAGCTACTTCCCCGGTGGTGTAGAGAGATTATAAATGAGCCTTGATCACTCTTCCAGCACCACATAGCGATCCAATCGAGGACAGAGGAGTTCACTGTCTATGGCCCGCCCGATCAGCCTACTCTAACAAGCTGCAGCTGTTGTCATTCACCGAGGAGATGTTACGTGATATACAGCTAGTTGCCCCTGTGGTGCATACATTATGTAAATGAGCCTTTATCTCTCTTCCAGCACCACCACGCAGATTCAATCTAGGACAGCGGAGTTTACTCTCTATGGCCCGTCAGGCCTACAATAACAAGCTGCAGCTGTTCTCATTCACCGAGAAGGTATTCATCTCGGTGGTGCGTAAAATACATAAATTATCCTTTATCGCTCTTCCAGCACACCAATGCAGATCTTGTCAAGGACAGCGGCGTTTACTCAATATAGCAGATCTTATGGAGGACGGTGGCGTTCACTCGCTATGGCCTGACCGGCCTACAGTACGGAGCAGCAGCTGTTCTCATTCACTCAGGAGATAGTCCCTGATATAGGGCGACTTACCCCGCTGGTGCCTACAGGACACTAGTGAGCCTTTACCTCTCTTCCAGCAACACAGAGCACATCCTGCCTCTGAGAACAGCGGGGGTCACTCGCTAAGTCCCGACCAGCGTACAGGAACAAGCTGCAGCTGTACTAATTCACCCTGGATATATTTCCTAATATTTCCTACTTACTCCGCTGGAGCGTATAGGACACAAATGAGCCTTTATGTCTCTTCCCGCAGCACAAATCAGATTCAATCGAAGACAGAGGAGTTTTCGCGCTTTGGCCCGAAGGCCTACCCAAACAAGCTGCAGCTGTTCTCATTCACCGAGGAGATATTCCCTGATATTTACCTGCGTTGTGCGTATAGCCTTTATTTCTCTTCCAGCACCATCAAGCAGATCCCTTCGAGAAGAGCGGAGTTCACTCGCAATGATCCCACCAGGCTACCTTAACAAGCTGCAGATGTTCTCATTCACCGTGGAGCTATTTCCTGCTCTACAATTCCTTTCCCCGCTGGTGCGAAGAGGACACGAATGAGGCTTTATCTCTCTTCCAGCACCCCAAAGCCGATTGAATCTAGGACAGCGGAGTTTATTCGCTATGGCCCCACGAGCCTACCCTATCAAGCTGCAGCTGTAATCATTCAGCTCGGAGGTATTTCCTGATATACAGCTACTTCCCCGGTGGTGTAGAGAGATTATAAATGAGCCTTAATCACTCTTCCAGCACCACATAGCGATCCAATCGAGGACAGAGGAGTTCACTGTCTATGGCCCGCCCGATCAGCCTACTCTAACAAGCTGCAGCTGTTGTCATTCACCGAGGAGATGTTACGTGATGTACAGCTAGTTGCCCCTGTGGTGCATACATTATGTAAACGAGCCTTTATCTCTCTTCCAGCACCACCACGCAGATTCAATCTAGGACAGCGGAGTTTACTCTCTATGGCGCGTCATGCCTACAATAACATGCTGCAGCTGTTCTCATTCACCGAGAAGGTATTCATCTCGGTGGTGCGTAAAATACATAAATTATCCTTTATCGCTCTTCCAGCACACCAATGCAGATCTTGTCAAGGACAGCGGCGTTTACTCAATATAGCAGATCCTATGGAGGACAGTGGCGTTCACTCGCTATGGCCTGACCGGCCTACAGTACGGAGCAGCAGCTGTTCTGTATCATTCAGGAGATAGTCCCTGATATAGGGCGACTTACCCCGCTGGTGCCTACAGGACACTAGTGAGCCTTTACCTCTCTTCCAGCAACACAGAGCACATCCTACCTCTGAGAACAGCGGGGGTCACTCGCTAAGTCCCGACCAGCGTACAGGAACAAGCTGCAGCTGTACTAATTCACCCTGGAGATATTTCCTAATATTTCCTACTTACTCCGCTGGAGCGTATAGGACACAAATGAGCCTTTATGTCTCTTCCCGCAGCACAAATCAGATTCAATCGAAGACAGCGGAGTTTTCGCGCTTTGGCCCGAAGGCCTACCCAAACAAGCTGCAGCTGTTCTCATTCACCGAGGAGATATTCCCTGATATTTACCTGCGTTGTGCGTATAGCCTTTACTTCTCTTCCAGCACCATCAAACAGATCCCTTCGAGAAGAGCGGAGTTCACTCGCAATGATCCCACCAGGCTACCGTAACAAGCTGCAGCTGTTCTCATTCACCGTGGAGCTATTTCCTGCTCTACAATTCCTTAGCCCGCTGGTGCGAAGAGGACACGAATGAGGCTTTATCTCTCTTCCAGCACCCCAAAGCCGATTGAACCTAGGACAGCGGAGTTTATTCGCTATGGCCCCACGAGCCTACCCTATCAAGCTGCAGCTGTAATCATTCAGCTCGGAGGTATTTCCTGATATACAGCTACTTCCCCGGTGGTGTAGAGAGATTATAAATGAGCCTTGATCACTCTTCCAGCACCACATAGCGATCCAATCGAGGACAGAGGAGTTCACTGTCTATGGCCCGCCCGGTCAGCCTACTCTAACAAGCTGCAGCTGTTGTCATTCACCGAGGAGATGTTACGTGATGTACAGCTAGTTGCCCCTGTGGTGCATACATTATGTAAATGAGCCTTTATCTCTCTTCCAGCACCACCACGCAGATTCAATCTAGGACCGCGGAGTTTACTCTCTATGGCGCGTCAGGCCTACAATAACAAGCTGCAGCTGTTCTCATTCACCGAGAAGGTATTCATCTCGGTGGTGCGTAAAATACATAAATTATCCTTTATCGCTCTTCCAGCACACCATTGCAGATCTTGTCAAGGACAGCGGCGTTTACTCAATATAGCAGATCCTATGGAGGACAGTGGCGTTCACTCGCTATGGCCTGAACGGCCTACAGTACGGAGCAGTAGCTGTTCTCTATCACTCAGGAGATAGTCCCTGATATAGGGCGACTTACCCCGCTGGTGCCTACAGGACACAAGTGAGCCTTTACCTCTCTTCCAGCAACACAGAGCACATCCTACCTCTGAGAACAGCGGGGGTCACTCGCTAAGTCCCGACCAGCGTACAGGAACAAGCTGCAGCTGTACTAATTCACGCTGGAGATATTGCCTAATATTTCCTACTTATTCCGCTGGAGCGTATAGGACACAAATGAGCCTTCATCTCTCTTCCCGCAGCACAAATCAGATTCAATCGAAGACAGCGGAGTTTTCGCGCTTTGGCCCGAAGGCCTACCCAAACAAGCTGCAGCTGTTCTCATTCACCGAGGAGATAGTCCCTGATATTTACCTGCGTTGTGCGTATAGCCTTTATTTCTCTTCCAGCACCATCAAGCAGATCCCTTCGAGAAGAGCGGAGTTCACTCGCAATGATCCCACCAGGCTACCTTAACAAGCTGCAGCTGTTCTCATTCACCGTGGAGCTATTTCCAGCTCTACAATTCCTTACCCCGATGGTGCGAAGAGGACACAAATGAGGCTTTATCTCTCTTCCAGCACCCCAAAGCCGAATGAACCTAGGACAGCGGAGTTTATTCGCTATGGCCCCACGAGCCTACCCTATCAAGCTGCAGCTGTAATCATTCAGCTCGGAGGTATTTCCTGATATACAGCTACTTCCCCGGTGGTGTAGAGAGATTATAAATGAGCCTTGATCACTCTTCCAGCACCACATAGCGATCCAATCGAGGACAGAGGAGTTCACTGTCTATGGCCCGCCCGATCAGCCTACTCTAACAAGCTGCAGCTGTTGTCATTCACCGAGGAGATGTTACGTGATGTACAGCTAGTTGCCCCTGTGGTGCATACATTATGTAAATGAGCCTTTATCTCTCTTCCAGCACCACCACGCAGATTCAATCTAGGACAGCGGAGTTTACTCTCTATGGCCCGTCAGGCCTACAATAACAAGCTGCAGCTGTTCTCATTCACCGAGAAGGTATTCATCTCGGTGGTGCGTAAAATACATAAATTATCCTTTATCGCTCTTCCAGCACACCAATGCAGATCTTGTCAAGGACAGCGGCGTTTACTCAATATAGCAGATCCTATGGAGGACAGTGGCGTTCACTCGCTATGGCCTGACCGGCCTACAGTACAGAGCAGCAGCTGTTCTCATTCACTCAGGAGATAGTCCCTGATATAGGGCGACTTACCCCGCTGGTGCCTACAGGACACTAGTGAGCCTTTACCTCTCTTCCAGCAACACAGAGCACATCCTACCTCTGAGAACAGCGGGGGTCACTCGCAAAGTCCCGACCAGCGTACAGGAACAAGCTGCAGCTGTACTAATTCACGCTGGAGATATTTCCTAATATTTCCTACTTACTCCGCTGGAGCGTATAGGACACAAATGAGCCTTTATCTCTCTTCCCGCAGCACAAATCAGATTCAATCGAAGACAGCGGAGTTTTCGCGCTTTGGCCCGAAGGCCTACCCAAACAAGCTGCAGCTGTTCTCATTCACCGAGGAGATATTCCCTGATATTTACCTGTGTTGTGCGTATAGCCTTTATTTCTCTTCAAGCACCATCAAGCAGATCCCTTCGAGAAGAGCGGAGTTCACTCGCAATGATCCCACCAGGCTACCGTAACAAGCTGCAGCTGTTCTCATTCACCGTGGAGCTATTTCCTGCTCTACAATTCCTTACCCCGCTGGTGCGAAGAGGACACAAATGAGGCTTTATCTCTCTTCCAGCACTCCAAAGCTGATTGAATCTAGGACAGCGGAGTTTATTCGCTATGGCCCCACGAGCCTACCCTATCAAGCTGCAGCTGTAATCATTCAGCTCGGAGGTATTTCCTGATATACAGCTACTTCCCCGGTGGTGTAGAGAGATTATAAATGAGCCTTGATCACTCTTCCAGCACCACATAGCGATCCAATCGAGGACAGAGGAGTTCACTGTCTATGGCCCGCCCGATCAGCCTACTCTAACAAGCTGCAGCTGTTGTCATTCACCGATGAGATGTTACGTGATGTACAGCTAGTTGCCCCTGTGGTGCATACATTATGTAAATGAGCCTTTATCTCTCTTCCAGCACCACCACGCAGATTCAATCTAGGACAGCGGAGTTTACTCTCTATGGCCCGTCAGGCCTACAATAACAAGCTGCAGCTGTTCTCATTCACCGAGAAGGTATTCATCTCGGTGGTGCGTAAAATGCATAAATTATCCTTTATCGCTCTTCCAGCACACCAATGTATATCTTGTCCAGGACAGCGGCGTTTACTCAATATAGCAGATCCTATGGAGGACAGTGGCGTTCACTCGCTATGGCCTGAACGGCCTACAGTACGGAGCAGTAGCTGTTCTCTATCACTCAGGAGATAGTCCCTGATATAGGGCGACTTACCCCGCTGGTGCCTACAGGACACAAGTGAGCCTTTACCTCTCTTCCAGCAACACAGAGCACATCCTACCTCTGAGAACAGCGGGGGTCACTCGCTAAGTCCCGACCAGCGTACAGGAACAAGCTGCAGCTGTACTAATTCACGCTGGAGATATTGCCTAATATTTCCTACTTACTCCGCTGGAGCGTATAGGACACAAATGAGCCTTCATCTCTCTTCCCGCAGCACAAATCAGATTCAATCGAAGACAGCGGAGTTTTCGCGCTTTGGCCCGAAGGCCTACCCAAACAAGCTGCAGCTGTTCTCATTCACCGAGGAGATATTCTCTGATATTTACCTGCGTTGTGCGTATAGCCTTTATTTCTCTTCCAGCACCATCAAGCAGATCCCTTCGAGAAGAGGGGAGTTCATTCGCAATGATCCCACCAGGCTACCGTAACAAGCTGCAGCTGTTCTCATTCACCGTGGAGCTATTTCCTGCTCTACAATTCCTTACCCCGCTGGTGCGAGGAGGACACGAATGAGGCTTTATCTCTCTTCCAGCACCCCAAAGCCGATTGACACTAGGACAGCGGAGTTCATACGCTATGGCCCCACGAGCCTACCCTATCAAGCTGCAGCTGTAATCATTCAGCTCGGAGGTATTTCCTGATATACAGCTACTTCCCCGGTGGTGTAGAGAGATTATAAATGAGCATTGATCACTCTTCCAGCACCACATAGCGATCCAATCGAGGACAGAGGAGTTCACTGTCTACGGCCCGCCCGATCAGCCTACTCTAACAAGCTGCAGCTGTTGTCATTCACCGAGGAGATGTTACGTGATGTACAGCTAGTTGCCCCTGTGGTGCATACATTATGTAAATGAGCCTTTATCTCTCTTCCAGCACCACCACGCAGATTCAATCTAGGACAGCGGAGTTTACTCTCTATGGCGCGTCAGGCCTACAATAACAAGCTGCAGCTGTTCTCATTCACCGAGAAGGTATTCATCTCGGTGGTGCGTAAAATACATAAATTATCCTTTATCGCTCTTCCAGCACACCAATGCAGATCTTGTCAAGGACAGCGGCGTTTACTCAATATAGCAGATCCTATGGAGGACAGTGGCGTTCACTCGCTATGGCCGGACCGGCCTACAGTACGGAGCAGCAGCTGTTCTCATTCACTCAGGAGATAGTCCCTGATATAGGGCGACTTACCCCGCTGGTGCCTACAGGACACTAGTGAGCCTTTACCTCTCTTCCAGCAACACAGAGCACATCCTGCCTCTGAGAACAGCGGGGGTCACTCGCTAAGTCCCGACCAGCGTACAGGAACAAGCTGCAGCTGTACTAATTCACCCTGGAGATATTTCCTAATATTTCCTACTTACTCCGCTGGAGCGTATAGGACACAAATGAGCCTTTATGTCTCTTCCCGCAGCACAAATCAGATTCAATCGAAGACAGCGGAGTTTTCGCGCTTTGGCCCGAAGGCCTACCCAAACAAGCTGCAGCTGTTCTCATTCACCGAGGAGATATTCCCTGATATTTACCTGCGTTGTGCGTATAGCCTTTATTTCTCTTCCAGCACCATCAAGCAGATCCCTTCGAGAAGAGCGGAGTTCACTCGCAATGATCCCACCAGGCTACCTTAACAAGCTGCAGATGTTCTCATTCACCGTGGAGCTATTTCCTGCTCTACAATTCCTTTCCCCGCTGGTGCGAAGAGGACACGAATGAGGCTTTATCTCTCTTCCAGCACCCCAAAGCCGATTGAATCTAGGACAGCGGAGTTTATTCGCTATGGCCCCACGAGCCTACCCTATCAAGCTGCAGCTGTAATCATTCAGCTCGGAGGTATTTCCTGATATACAGCTACTTCCCCGGTGGTGTAGAGAGATTATAAATGAGCCTTAATCACTCTTCCAGCACCACATAGCGATCCAATCGAGGACAGAGGAGTTCACTGTCTATGGCCCGCCCGATCAGCCTACTCTAACAAGCTGCAGCTGTTGTCATTCACCGAGGAGATGTTACGTGATGTACAGCTAGTTGCCCCTGTGGTGCATACATTATGTAAACGAGCCTTTATCTCTCTTCCAGCACCACCACGCAGATTCAATCTAGGACAGCGGAGTTTACTCTCTATGGCGCGTCAGGCCTACAATAACAAGCTGCAGCTGTTCTCATTCACCGAGAAGGTATTCATCTCGGTGGTGCGTAAAATACATAAATTATCCTTTATCGCTCTTCCAGCACACCAATGCAGATCTTGTCAAGGACAGCGGCGTTTACTCAATATAGCAGATCCTATGGAGGACAGTGGCGTTCACTCGCTATGGCCTGACCGGCCTACAGTACGGAGCAGCAGCTGTTCTCTATCACTCAGGAGATAGTCCCTGATATAGGGCGACTTACCCCGCTGGTGCCTACAGGACACTAGTGAGCCTTTACCTCTCTTCCAGCAACACAGAGCACATCCTACCTCTGAGAACAGCGGGGGTCACTCGCTAAGTCCCGACCAGCGTACAGGAACAAGCTGCAGCTGTACTAATTCACCCTGGAGATATTTCCTAATATTTCCTACTTACTCCGCTGGAGCGTATAGGACACAAATGAGCCTTTATGTCTCTTCCCGCAGCACAAATCAGATTCAATCGAAGACAGCGGAGTTTTCGCGCTTTGGCCCGAAGGCCTACCCAAACAAGCTGCAGCTGTTCTCATTCACCGAGGAGATATTCCCTGATATTTACCTGCGTTGTGCGTATAGCCTTTATTTCTCTTCCATCACCATCAAGCAGATCCCTTCGAGAAGAGCGGAGTTCACTCGCAATGATCCCACCAGGCTACCTTAACAAGCTGCAGCTGTTCTCATTCACCGTGGAGCTATTTTCTGCTCTACAATTCCTTACCCCGCTGGTGAGAAGAGGACACAAATGAGGCTTTATCTCTCTTCCAGCACCCCAAAGCCGATTGAACCTAGGACAGCGGAGTTTATTCGCTATGGCCCCACGAGCCTACCCTATCAAGCTGCAGCTGTAATCATTGAGCTCGGAGGTATTTCCTGATATACAGCTACTTCCCCGGTGGTGTAGAGAGATTATAAATGAGCCTTGATCACTCTTCCAGCACCACATAGCGATCCAATCGAGGACAGAGGAGTTCACTGTCTATGGCCCGCCCGATCAGCCTACTCTAACAAGCTGCAGCTGTTGTCATTCACCGAGGAGATGTTACGTGATGTACAGCTAGTTGCCCCTGTGGTGCATACTTTATGTAAATGAGCCTTTATCTCTCTTCCAGCACCACCACGCAGATTCAATCTAGGACAGCGGAGTTTACTCTCTATGGCCCGTCAGGCCTACAATAACAAGCTGCAGCTGTTCTCATTCACCGAGAAGGTATTCATCTCGGTGGTGCGTAAAATACATAAATTATCCTTTATCGCTCTTCCAGCACACCAATGCAGATCTTGTCAAGGACAGCGGCGTTTACTCAATATAGCAGATCCTATGGAGGACAGTGGCGTTCACTCGCTATGGCCTGACCGGCCTACAGTACAGAGCAGCAGCTGTTCTCATTCACTCAGGAGATAGTCCCTGATATAGGGCGACTTACCCCGCTGGTGCCTACAGGACACTAGTGAGCCTTTACCTCTCTTCCAGCAACACAGAGCACATCCTACCTCTGAGAACAGCGGGGGTCACTCGCAAAGTCCCGACCAGCGTACAGGAACAAGCTGCAGCTGTACTAATTCACGCTGGAGATATTTCCTAATATTTCCTACTTACTCCGCTGGAGCGTATAGGACACAAATGAGCCTTTATCTCTCTTCCCGCAGCACAAATCAGATTCAATCGAAGACAGCGGAGTTTTCGCGCTTTGGCCCGAAGGCCTACCCAAACAAGCTGCAGCTGTTCTCATTCACCGAGGAGATATTCCCTGATATTTACCTGTGTTGTGCGTATAGCCTTTATTTCTCTTCCAGCACCATCAAGCAGATCCCTTCGAGAAGAGCGGAGTTCACTCGCAATGATCCCACCAGGCTACCGTAACAAGCTGCAGCTGTTCTCATTCACCGTGGAGCTATTTCCTGCTCTACAATTCCTTACCCCGATGGTGCGAAGAGGACACAAATGAGGCTTTATCTCTCTTCCAGCACTCCAAAGCTGATTGAATCTAGGACAGCGGAGTTTATTCGCTATGGCCCCACGAGCCTACCCTATCAAGCTGCAGCTGTAATCATTCAGCTCGGAGGTATTTCCTGATATACAGCTACTTCCCCGGTGGTGTAGAGAGATTATAAATGAGCCTTGATCACTCTTCCAGCACCACATAGCGATCCAATCGAGGACAGAGGAGTTCACTGTCTATGGCCCGCCCGATCAGCCTACTCTAACAAGCTGCAGCTGTTGTCATTCACCGAGGAGATGTTACGTGATGTACAGCTAGTTGCCCCTGTGGTGCATACATTATGTAAATGAGCCTTTATCTCTCTTCAAGCACCACTACGCAGATTCAATCTAGGACAGCGGAGTTTACTCTCTATGGCCCGTCAGGCCTACAATAACAAGCTGCAGCTGTTCTCATTCACCGAGAAGGTATTCATCTCGGTGGTGCGTAAAATGCATAAATTATCCTTTATCGCTCTTCCAGCACACCAATGTAGATCTTGTCCAGGACAGCGGCGTTTACTCAATATAGCAGATCCTATGGAGGACAGTGGCGTTCACTCGCTATGGCCTGAACGGCCTACAGTACGGAGCAGTAGCTGTTCTCTATCACTCAGGAGATAGTCCCTGATATAGGGCGACTTACCCCGCTGGTGCCTACAGGACACAAGTGAGCCTTTACCTCTCTTCCAGCAACACAGAGCACATCCTACCTCTGAGAACAGCGGGGGTCACTCGCTAAGTCCCGACCAGCGTACAGGAACAAGCTGCAGCTGTACTAATTCACGCTGGAGATATTGCCTAATATTTCCTACTTACTCCGCTGGAGCGTATAGGACACAAATGAGCCTTCATCTCTCTTCCCGCAGCACAAATCAGATTCAATCGAAGACAGCGGAGTTTTCGCGCTTTGGCCCGAAGGCCTACCCAAACAAGCTGCAGCTGTTCTCATTCACCGAGGAGATATTCCCTGATATTTACCTGCGTTGTGCGTATAGCCTTTATTTCTCTTCCAGCACCATCAAGCAGATCCCTTCGAGAAGAGCGGAGTTCATTCGCAATGATCCCACCAGGCTACCGTAACAAGCTGCAGCTGTTCTCATTAACCGTGGAGCTATTTCCTGCTCTACAATTCCTTACCCCGCTGGTGCGAGGAGGACACGAATGAGGCTTTATCTCTCTTCCAGCACCCCAAAGCCGATTGACTCTAGGACAGCGGAGTTCATACGCTATGGCCCCACGAGCCTACCCTATCAAGCTGCAGCTGTAATCATTCAGCTCGGAGGTATTTCCTGATATACAGCTACTTCCCCGGTGGTGTAGAGAGATTATAAATGAGCCTTGATCACTCTTCCAGCACCACATAGCGATCCAATCGAGGACAGAGGAGTTCACTGTCTACGGCCCGCCCGATCAGCCTACTCTAACAAGCTGCAGCTGTTGTCATTCACCGAGGAGATGTTACGTGATGTACAGCTAGTTGCCCCTGTGGTGCATACATTAGGTAAATGAGCCTTTATCTCTCTTCCAGCACCACCACGCAGATTCAATCTAGGACAGCGGAGTTTACTCTCTATGGCCCGTCAGGCCTACAATAACAAGCTGCAGCTGTTCTCATTCACCGAGAAGGTATTCATCTCGGTGGTGCGTAAAATACATAAATTATCCTTTATCGCTCTTCCAGCACACCAATGCAGATCTTGTCAAGGACAGCGGCGTTTACTCAATATTGCAGATCCTATGGAGGACAGTGGCGTTCACTCGCTATGGCCTGACCGGCCTACAGTACGGAGCAGCAGCTGTTCTCATTCACTCAGGAGATAGTCCCTGATATAGGGCGACTTACCCCGCTGGTGCCTACAGGACACTAGTGAGCCTTTACCTCTCTTCCAGCAACACAGAGCACATCCTACCTCTGAGAACAGCGGGGGTCACTCGCTAAGTCCCGACCAGCGTACAGGAACAAGCTGCAGCTGTACTAATTCACGCTGGAGATATTTCTTAATATTTCCTACTTACTCCACTGGAGCGTATAGGACACAAATGAGCCTTCATCTCTCTTCCCGCAGCACAAATCAGATTCAATCGAAGACAGCGGAGTTTTCGCGCTTTGGCCCGAAGGCCTACCCAAACAAGCTGCAGCTGTTCTCATTCACCGAGGAGATATTCCCTGATATTTACCTGTGTTGTGCGTATAGCCTTTATTTCTCTTCCAGCACCATCAAGCAGATCCCTTCGAGAAGAGCGGAGTTCACTCGCAATGATCCCACCAGGCTACCGTAACAAGCTGCAGCTGTTCTCATTCACCGTGGAGCTATTTCCTGCTCTACGCTTCCTTACCCCGCTGGTGCGAAGAGGACACGAATGAGGCTTTATCTCTCTTCCAGCACCCCAAAGCCGATTGAATCTAGGACAGCGGAGTTTATTCGCTATGGCCCCACGAGCCTACCCTATCAAGCTGCAGCTGTAATCATTCAGCTCGGAGGTATTTCCTGATATACAGCTACTTCCCCGGTGGTGTAGAGAGATTATAAATGAACCTTGATCACTCTTCCAGCACCACATAGCGATCCAATCGAGGACAGAGGAGTTCACTGTCTATGGCCCGCCCGATCAGCCTACTCTAACAAGCTGCAGCTGTTGTCATTCACCGAGGAGATGTTACGTGATGTACAGCTAGTTGCCCCTGTGGTGCATACATTATGTAAATGAGCCTTTATCTCTCTTCCAGCACCACCACGCAGATTCAATCTAGGACAGCGGAGTTTACTCTCTATGGCCCGTCAGGCCTACAATAACAAGCTGCAGCTGTTCTCATTCACCGAGAAGGTATTCATCTCGTTGGTGCGTAAAATGCATAAATTATCCTTTATCGCTCTTCCAGCACACCAATGTAGATCTTGTCAAGGACAGCGGCGTTTACTCAATATAGCAGATCCTATGGAGGACAGTGGCGTTCACTCGCTATGGCCTGACCGGCCTACAGTACGGAGCAGCAGCTGTTCTCTATCACTCAGGAGATAGTCCCTGATATAGGGCGACTTACCCCGCTGGTGCCTACAGGACACTAGTGAGCCTTTACCTCTCTTCCAGCAACACAGAGCACATCCTACCTCTGAGAACAGCGGGGGTCACTCGCTAAGTCCCGACCAGCGTACAGGAACAAGCTGCAGCTGTACTAATTCACGCTGGAGATATTTCTTAATATTTCCTACTTACTCCACTGGAGCGTATAGGACACAAATGAGCCTTCATCTCTCTTCCCGCAGCACAAATCAGATTCAATCGAAGACAGCGGAGTTTTCGCGCTTTGGCCCGAAGGCCTACCCAAACAAGCTGCAGCTGTTCTCATTCACCGAGGAGATATTCCCTGATATTTACCTGTGTTGTGCGTATAGCCTTTATTTCTCTTCCAGCACCATCAAGCAGATCCCTTCGAGAAGAGCGGAGTTCACTCGCAATGATCCCACCAGGCTACCGTAACAAGCTGCAGCTGTTCTCATTCACCGTGGAGCTATTTCCTGCTCTACGCTTCCTTACCCCGCTGGTGCGAAGAGGACACGAATGAGGCTTTATCTCTCTTCCAGCACCCCAAAGCCGATTGAATCTAGGACAGCGGAGTTTATTCGCTATGGCCCCACGAGCCTACCCTATCAAGCTGCAGCTGTAATCATTCAGCTCGGAGGTATTTCCTGATATACAGCTACTTCCCCGGTGGTGTAGAGAGATTATAAATGAGCCTTGATCACTCTTCCAGCACCACATAGCGATCCAATCGAGGACAGAGGAGTTCACTGTCTATGGCCCGCCCGATCAGCCTACTCTAACAAGCTGCAGCTGTTGTCATTCACCGAGGAGATGTTACGTGATGTACAGCTAGTTGCCCCTGTGGTGCATACATCATGTAAATGAGCCTTTATCTCTCTTCCAGCACCACCACGCAGATTCAATCTAGGACAGCGGAGTTTACTCTCTATGGCCCGTCAGGCCTACAATAACAAGCTGCAGCTGTTCTCATTCACCGAGAAGGTATTCATCTCGGTGGTGCGTAAAATACATAAATTATCCTTTATCGCTCTTCCAGCACACCAATGCAGATCTTGTCAAGGACAGCGGCGTTTACTCAATATAGCAAATCTTATGGAGGACAGTGGCGTTCACTCGCTATGGCCTGACCGGCCTACAGTACGGAGCAGCAGCTGTTCTCATTCACTCAGGAGATAGTCCCTGATATAGGGCGACTTACCCCGCTGGTGCCTACAGGACACTAGTGAGCCTTTACCTCTCTTCCAGCAACACAGAGCACATCCTACCTCTGAGAACAGCGGGGGTCACTCGCTAAGTCCCGACCAGCGTACAGGAACAAGCTGCAGCTGTACTAATTCACGCTGGAGATATTGCCTAATATTTCCTACTTACTCCGCTGGAGCGTATAGGACACAAATGAGCCTTCATCTCTCTTCCCGCAGCACAAATCAGATTCAATCGAAGACAGCGGAGTTTTCGCGCTTTGGCCCGAAGGCCTACCCAAACAAGCTGCAGCTGTTCTCATTCACCGAGGAGATAGTCCCTGATATTTACCTGCGTTGTGCGTATAGCCTTTATTTCTCTTCCAGCACCATCAAGCAGATCCCTTCGAGAAGAGCGGAGTTCACTCGCAATGATCCCACCAGGCTACCTTAACAAGCTGCAGCTGTTCTCATTCACCGTGGAGCTATTTCCTGCTCTACAATTCCTTACCCCGCTGGTGCGAAGAGGACACGAATGAGGCTTTATCTCTCTTCCAGCACCCCAAAGCCGATTGAATCTAGGACAGCGGAGTTTATTCGCTATGGCCCCACGAGCCTACCCTATCAAGCTGCAGCTGTAATCATTCAGCTCGGAGGTATTTCCTGATATACAGCTACTTCCCCGGTGGTGTAGAGAGATTATAAATGAGCCTTGATCACTCTTCCAGCACCACATAGCGATCCAATCGAGGACAGAGGAGTTCACTGTCTATGGCCCGCCCGATCAGCCTACTCTAACAAGCTGCAGCTGTTGTCATTCACCGAGGAGATGTTACGTGATGTACAGCTAGTTGCCCCTGTGGTGCATACATTATGTAAATGAGCCTTTATCTCTCTTCCAGCACCACCACGCAGATTCAATCTAGGACAGCGGAGTTTACTCTCTATGGCCCGTCAGGCCTACAATAACAAGCTGCAGCTGTTCTCATTCACCGAGAAGGTATTCATCTCGGTGGTGCGTAAAATACATAAATTATCCTTTATCGCTCTTCCAGCACACCAATGCAGATCTTGTCAAGGACAGCGGCGTTTACTCAATATAGCAGATCCTATGGAGGACAGTGGCGTTCACTCGCTATGGCCTGACCGGCCTACAGTACGGAGCAGCAGCTGTTCTCATTCACTCAGGAGATAGTCCCTGATATAGGGCGACTTACTCCGCTGGTGCCTACAGGACACTAGTGAGCCTTTACCTCTCTTCCAGCAACACAGAGCACATCCTACCTCTGAGAACAGCGGGGGTCACTCGCTAAGTCCCGACCAGCGTACAGGAACAAGCTGCAGCTGTACTAATTCACCCTGGAGATATTTCCTAATATTTCCTCCTTACTCCGCTGGAGCGTATAGGACACAAATGAGCCTTCATCTCTCTTCCCGCAGCACAAATCAGATTCAATCGAAGACAGCGGAGTTTTCGCGCTTTGGCCCGAAGGCCTACCCAAACAAGCTGCAGCTGTTCTCATTCACCGAGGAGATATTCCCTGATATTTACCTGCGTTGTGCGTATAGCCTTTACTTCTCTTCCAGCACCATCAAGCAGATCCCTTCGAGAAGAGCGGAGTTCACTCGCAATGATCCCACCAGGCTACCGTAACAAGCTGCAGCTGTTCTCATTCACCGTGGAGCTATTTCCTGCTCTACAATTCCTTACCCCGCTGGTGCGAAGAGGACACAAATGAGGCTTTATCTCTCTTCCAGCACCCCAAAGCCGATTGAACCTAGGACAGCGGAGTTTATTCGCTATGGCCCCACGAGCCTACCCTATCAAGCTGCAGCTGTAATCATTCAGCTCGGAGGTATTTCCTGATATACAGCTACTTCCCCGGTGGTGTAGAGAGATTATAAATGAGCCTTGATCACTCTTCCAGCACCACATAGCGATCCAATCGAGGACAGAGGAGTTCACTGTCTATGGCCCGCCCGATCAGCCTACTGTAACAAGCTGCAGCTGTTGTCATTCACCGAGGAGATGTTACGTGATGTACAGCTAGTTGCCCTGTGGTGCATACATTATGTAAATGAGCCTTTATCTCTCTTCCAGCACCACCACGCAGATTCAATCTAGGACAGCGGAGTTTACTCTCTATGGCCCGTCAGGCCTACAATAACAAGCTGCAGCTGTTCTCATTCACCGAGAAGGTATTCATCTCGGTGGTGCGTAAAATACATAAATTATCCTTTATCGCTCTTCCAGCACACCAATGCAGATCTTGTCAAGGACAGCGGCGTTTACTCAATATAGCAAATCTTATGGAGGACAGTGGCGTTCACTCGCTATGGCCTGACCGGCCTACAGTACGGAGCAGCAGCTGTTCTCATTCACTCAGGAGATAGTCCCTGATATAGGGCGACTTACCCCGCTGGTGCCTACAGGACACTAGTGAGCCTTTACCTCTCTTCCAGCAACACAGAGCACATCCTACCTCTGAGAACAGCGGGGGTCACTCGCTAAGTCCCGACCAGCGTACAGGAACAAGCTGCAGCTGTACTAATTCACGCTGGAGATATTGCCTAATATTTCCTACTTACTCCGCTGGAGCGTATAGGACACAAATGAGCCTTCATCTCTCTTCCCGCAGCACAAATCAGATTCAATCGAAGACAGCGGAGTTTTCGCGCTTTGGCCCGAAGGCCTACCCAAACAAGCTGCAGCTGTTCTCATTCACCGAGGAGATAGTCCCTGATATTTACCTGCGTTGTGCGTATAGCCTTTATTTCTCTTCCAGCACCATCAAGCAGATCCCTTCGAGAAGAGCGGAGTTCACTCGCAATGATCCCACCAGGCTACCTTAACAAGCTGCAGCTGTTCTCATTCACCGTGGAGCTATTTCCTGCTCTACAATTCCTTACCCCGCTGGTGCGAAGAGGACACGAATGAGGCTTTATCTCTCTTCCAGCACCCCAAAGCCGATTGAATCTAGGACAGCGGAGTTTATTCGCTATGGCCCCACGAGCCTACCCTATCAAGCTGCAGCTGTAATCATTCAGCTCGGAGGTATTTCCTGATATACAGCTACTTCCCCGGTGGTGTAGAGAGATTATAAATGAGCCTTGATCACTCTTCCAGCACCACATAGCGATCCAATCGAGGACAGAGGAGTTCACTGTCTATGGCCCGCCCGATCAGCCTACTCTAACAAGCTGCAGCTGTTGTCATTCACCGAGGAGATGTTACGTGATGTACAGCTAGTTGCCCCTGTGGTGCATACATTATGTAAATGAGCCTTTATCTCTCTTCCAGCACCACCACGCAGATTCAATCTAGGACAGCGGAGTTTACTCTCTATGGCCCGTCAGGCCTACAATAACAAGCTGCAGCTGTTCTCATTCACCGAGAAGGTATTCATCTCGGTGGTGCGTAAAATACATAAATTATCCTTTATCGCTCTTCCAGCACACCAATGCAGATCTTGTCAAGGACAGCGGCGTTTACTCAATATAGCAGATCCTATGGAGGACAGTGGCGTTCACTCGCTATGGCCTGACCGGCCTACAGTACAGAGCAGCAGCTGTTCTCATTCACTCAGGAGATAGTCCCTGATATAGGGCGACTTACTCCGCTGGTGCCTACAGGACACTAGTGAGCCTTTACCTCTCTTCCAGCAACACAGAGCACATCCTACCTCTGAGAACAGCGGGGGTCACTCGCTAAGTCCCGACCAGCGTACAGGAACAAGCTGCAGCTGTACTAATTCACCCTGGAGATATTTCCTAATATTTCCTCCTTACTCCGCTGGAGCGTATAGGACACAAATGAGCCTTCATCTCTCTTCCCGCAGCACAAATCAGATTCAATCGAAGACAGCGGAGTTTTCGCGCTTTGGCCCGAAGGCCTACCCAAACAAGCTGCAGCTGTTCTCATTCACCGAGGAGATATTCCCTGATATTTACCTGCGTTGTGCGTATAGCCTTTACTTCTCTTCCAGCACCATCAAGCAGATCCCTTCGAGAAGAGCGGAGTTCACTCGCAATGATCCCACCAGGCTACCGTAACAAGCTGCAGATGTTCTCATTCACCGTGGAGCTATTTCCTGCTCTACAATTCCTTACCCCGCTGGTGCGAAGAGGACACAAATGAGGCTTTATCTCTCTTCCAGCACCCCAAAGCCGATTGAACCTAGGACAGCGGAGTTTATTCGCTATGGCCCCACGAGCCTACCCTATCAAGCTGCAGCTGTAATCATTCAGCTCGGAGGTATTTCCTGATATACAGCTACTTCCCCGGTGGTGTAGAGAGATTATAAATGAGCCTTGATCACTCTTCCAGCACCACATAGCGATCCAATCGAGGACAGAGGAGTTCACTGTCTATGGCCCGCCCGATCAGCCTACTGTAACAAGCTGCAGCTGTTGTCATTCACCGAGGAGATGTTACGTGATGTACAGCTAGTTGCCCTGTGGTGCATACATTATGTAAATGAGCCTTTATCTCTCTTCCAGCACCACCACGCAGATTCAATCTAGGACAGCGGAGTTTACTCTCTATGGCCCGTCAGGCCTACAATAACAAGCTGCAGCTGTTCTCATTCACCGAGAAGGTATTCATCTCGGTGGTGCGTAAAATACATAAATTATCCTTTATCGCTCTTCCAGCACACCAATGCAGATCTTGTCAAGGACAGCGGCGTTTACTCAATATAGCAGATCCTATGGAGGACAGTGGCGTTCACTCGCTATGGCCTGACCGGCCTACAGTACGGAGCAGCAGCTGTTCTCATTCACTCAGGAGATAGTCCCTGATATAGGGCGACTTACTCCGCTGGTGCCTACAGGACACTAGTGAGCCTTTACCTCTCTTCCAGCAACACAGAGCACATCCTACCTCTGAGAACAGCGGGGGTCACTCGCTAAGTCCCGACCAGCGTACAGGAACAAGCTGCAGCTGTACTAATTCACCCTGGAGATATTTCCTAATATTTCCTCCTTACTCCGCTGGAGCGTATAGGACACAAATGAGCCTTCATCTCTCTTCCCGCAGCACAAATCAGATTCAATCGAAGACAGCGGAGTTTTCGCGCTTTGGCCCGAAGGCCTACCCAAACAAGCTGCAGCTGTTCTCATTCACCGAGGAGATATTCCCTGATATTTACCTGCGTTGTGCGTATAGCCTTTACTTCTCTTCCAGCACCATCAAGCAGATCCCTTCGAGAAGAGCGGAGTTCACTCGCAATGATCCCACCAGGCTACCGTAACAAGCTGCAGCTGTTCTCATTCACCGTGGAGCTATTTCCTGCTCTACAATTCCTTACCCCGCTGGTGCGAAGAGGACACGAATGAGGCTTTATCTCTCTTCCAGCACCCCAAAGCCGATTGAACCTAGGACAGCGGAGTTTATTCGCTATGGCCCCAAGAGCCTACCCTATCAAGCTGCAGCTGTAATCATTCAGCTCGGAGGTATTTCCTGATATACAGCTACTTCCCCGGTGGTGTAGAGAGATTATAAATGAGCCTTGATCACTCTTCCAGCACCACATAGCGATCCAATCGAGGACAGAGGAGTTCACTGTCTATGGCCCGCCCGATCAGCCTACTCTAACAAGCTGCAGCTGTTGTCATTCACCGAGGAGATGTTACGTGATGTACAGCTAGTTGCCCTGTGGTGCATACATTATGTAAATGAGCCTTTATCTCTCTTCCAGCACCACCACGCAGATTCAATCTAGGACAGCGGAGTTTACTCTCTATGGCGCGTCAGGCCTACAATAACAAGCTGCAGCTGTTCTCATTCACCGAGAAGGTATTCATCTCGGTGGTGCGTAAAATACATAAATTATCCTTTATCGCTCTTCCAGCACACCAATGCAGATCTTGTCAAGGACAGCGGCGTTTACTCAATATAGCAGATCCTATGGAGGACAGTGGCGTTCACTCGCTATGGCCTGACCGGCCTACAGTACGGAGCAGCAGCTGTTCTCATTCACTCAGGAGATAGTCCCTGATATAGGGCGACTTACCCCGCTGGTGCCTACAGGACACTAGTGAGCCTTTACCTCTCTTCCAGCAACACAGAGCACATCCTACCTCTGAGAACAGCGGGGGTCACTCGCTAAGTCCCGACCAGCGTACAGGAACAAGCTGCAGCTGTACTAATTCACCCTGGAGATATTTCCTAATATTTCCTACTTACTCCGCTGGAGCGTATAGGACACAAATGAGCCTTTATCTCTCTTCCCGCAGCACAAATCAGATTCAATCGAAGACAGCGGAGTTTTCGCGCTTTGGCCCGAAGGCCTACCCAAACAAGCTGCAGCTGTTCTCATTCACCGAGGAGATATTCCCTGATATTTACCTGCGTTGTGCGTATAGCCTTTATTTCTCTTCCAGCACCATCAAGCAGATCCCTTCGAGAAGAGCGGAGTTCACTCGCAATGATCCCACCAGGCTACCGTAACAAGCTGCAGCTGTTCTCATTCACCGTGGAGCTATTTCCTGCTCTACAATTCCTTACCCCGCTGGTGCGAAGAGGACACGAATGAGGCTTTATCTCTCTTCCAGCACCCCAAAGCCGATTGAACCTAGGACAGCGGAGTTTATTCGCTATGGCCCCACGAGCCTACCCTATCAAGCTGCAGCTGTAATCATTCAGCTCGGAGGTATTTCCTGATATACAGCTACTTCCCCGGTGGTGTAGAGAGATTATAAATGAGCCTTGATCACTCTTCCAGCACCACATAGCGATCCAATCGAGGACAGAGGAGTTCACTGTCTATGGCCCGCCCGGTCAGCCTACTCTAACAAGCTGCAGCTGTTGTCATTCACCGAGGAGATGTTACGTGATGTACAGCTAGTTGCCCCTGTGGTGCATACATTATGTAAATGAGCCTTTATCTCTCTTCCAGCACCACCACGCAGATTCAATCTAGGACAGCGGAGTTTACTCTCTATGGCGCGTCAGGCCTACAATAACAAGCTGCAGCTGTTCTCATTCACCGAGAAGGTATTCATCTCGGTGGTGCGTAAAATACATACATTATCCTTTATCGCTCTTCCAGCACACCAATGCAGATCTTGTCAAGGACAGCGGCGTTTACTCAATATAGCAGATCCTATGGAGGACAGTGGCGTTCACTTGCTATGGCCTGACCGGCCTACAGTACGGAGCAGTAGCTGTTCTCTATCACTCAGGAGATAGTCGCTGATATAGGGCGACTTACCCCGCTGGTGCCTACAGGACACAAGTGAGCTTTTACCTCTCTTCCAGCAACACAGAGCACATCCTACCTCTGAGAACAGCGGGGGTCACTCGCAAAGTCCCGACCAGCGTACAGGAACAAGCTGCAGCTGTACTAATTCACGCTGGAGATATTTCCTACTTACTCCGCTGGAGCGTATAGGACACAAATGAGCCTTCATCTCTCTTCCCGCAGCACAAATCAGATTCAATCGAAGACAGCGGAGTTTTCGCGCTTTGGCCCGAAGGCCTACCCAAACAAGCTGCAGCTGTTCTCATTCACCGAGGAGATAGTCCCTGATATTTACCTGCGTTGTGCGTATAGCCTTTATTTCTCTTCCAGCACCATCAAGCAGATCCCTTCGAGAAGAGCGGAGTTCACTCGCAATGATCCCACCAGGCTACCTTAACAAGCTGCAGCTGTTCTCATTCACCGTGGAGCTATTTCCTGCTCTACAATTCCTTACCCCGCTGGTGCGAAGAGGACACGAATGAGGCTTTATCTCTCTTCCAGCACCCCAAAGCCGATTGAATCTAGGACAGCGGAGTTTATTCGCTATGGCCCCACGAGCCTACCCTATCAAGCTGCAGCTGTAATCATTCAGCTCGGAGGTATTTCCTGATATACAGCTACTTCCCCGGTGGTGTAGAGAGATTATAAATGAGCCTTGATCACTCTTTCAGCACCACATAGCGATCCAATCGAGGACAGAGGAGTTCACTGTCTATGGCCCGCCCGATCAGCCTACTCTAACAAGCTGCAGCTGTTGTCATTCACCGAGGAGATGTTACGTGATGTACAGCTAGTTGCCCCTGTGGTGCATACATTATGTAAATGAGCCTTTATCTCTCTTCCAGCACCACCACGCAGATTCAATCTAGGACAGCGGAGTTTACTCTCTATGGCCCGTCAGGCCTACAATAACAAGCTGCAGCTGTTCTCATTCACCGAGAAGGTATTCATCTCGGTGGTGCGTAAAATACATAAATTATCCTTTATCGCTCTTCCAGCACACCAATGCAGATCTTGTCAAGGACAGCGGCGTTTACTCAATATAGCAGATCCTATGGAGGACAGTGGCGTTCACTCGCTATGGCCTGACCGGCCTACAGTACGGAGCAGCAGCTGTTCTCATTCACTCAGGAGATAGTCCCTGATATAGGGCGACTTACCCCGCTGGTGCCTACAGGACACTAGTGAGCCTTTACCTCTCTTCCAGCAACACAGAGCACATCCTACCTCTGAGAACAGCGGGGGTCACTCGCTAAGTCCCGACCAGCGTACAGGAACAAGCTGCAGCTGTACTAATTCACCCTGGAGATATTTCCTAATATTTCCTCCTTACTCCGCTGGAGCGTATAGGACACAAATGAGCCTTCATCTCTCTTCCCGCAGCACAAATCAGATTCAATCGAAGACAGCGGAGTTTTCGCGCTTTGGCCCGAAGGCCTACCCAAACAAGCTGCAGCTGTTCTCATTCACCGAGGAGATATTCCCTGATATTTACCTGCGTTGTGCGTATAGCCTTTACTTCTCTTCCAGCACCATCAAGCAGATCCCTTCGAGAAGAGCGGAGTTCACTCGCAATGATCCCACCAGGCTACCGTAACAAGCTGCAGCTGTTCTCATTCACCGTGGAGCTATTTCCTGCTCTACAATTCCTTACCCCGCTGGTGCGAAGAGGACACAAATGAGGCTTTATCTCTCTTCCAGCACTCCAAAGCTGATTGAATCTAGGACAGCGGAGTTTATTCGCTATGGCCCCACGAGCCTACCCTATCAAGCTGCAGCTGTAATCATTCAGCTCGGAGGTATTTCCTGATATACAGCTACTTCCCCGGTGGTGTAGAGAGATTATAAATGAACCTTGATCACTCTTCCAGCACCACATAGCGATCCAATCGAGGACAGAGGAGTTCACTGTCTATGGCCCGCCCGATCAGCCTACTCTAACAAGCTGCAGCTGTTGTCATTCACCGAGGAGATGTTACGTGATGTACAGCTAGTTGCCCCTGTGGTGCATACATTATGTAAATGAGCCTTTATGTCTCTTCCAGCACCACCACGCAGATTCAATCTAGGACAGCGGAGTTTACTCTCTATGGCGCCTCAGGCCTACAATAACAAGCTGCAGCTGTTCTCATTCACCGAGAAGGTATTCATCTCGGTGGTGCGTAAAATACATAAATTATCCTTTATCGCTCTTCCAGCACACCAATGTAGATCTTGTCAAGGACAGCGGCGTTTACTCAATATAGCAGATCCTATGGAGGACAGTGGCGTTCACTCGCTATGGCCTGACCGTCCTACAGTACGGAGCAGCAGCTGTTCTCTATCACTCAGGAGATAGTCCCTGATATAGGGCGACTTACCCCGCTGGTGCCTACAGGACACAAGTGAGCTTTTACCTCTCTTCCAGCAACACAGAGCACATCCTACCTCTGAGAACAGCGGGGGTCACTCGCAAAGTCCCGACCAGCGTACAGGAACAAGCTGCAGCTGTACTAATTCACGCTGGAGATATTTCCTAATATTTCCTACTTACTCCGCTGGAGCGTATAGGACACAAATGAGCCTTCATCTCTCTTCCCGCAGCACAAATCAGATTCAATCGAAGACAGCGGAGTTTTCGCGCTTTGGCCCGAAGGCCTACCCAAACAAGCTGCAGCTGTTCTCATTCACCGAGGAGATAGTCCCTGATATTTACCTGCGTTGTGCGTATAGCCTTTATTTCTCTTCCAGCACCATCAAGCAGATCCCTTCGAGAAGAGCGGAGTTCACTCGCAATGATCCCACCAGGCTACCTTAACAAGCTGCAGCTGTTCTCATTCACCGTGGAGCTATTTCCTGCTCTACAATTCCTTACCCCGCTGGTGCGAAGAGGACACGAATGAGGCTTTATCTCTCTTCCAGCACCCCAAAGCCGATTGAATCTAGGACAGCGGAGTTTATTCGCTATGGCCCCACGAACCTACCCTATCAAGCTGCAGCTGTAATCATTCAGCTCGGAGGTATTTCCTGATATACAGCTACTTCCCCGGTGGTGTTGAGAGATTATAAATGAGCCTTAATCACTCTTCCAGCACCACATAGCGATCCAATCGAGGACAGAGGAGTTCACTGTCTATGGCCCGCCCGATCAGCCTACTCTAACAAGCTGCAGCTGTTGTCATTCACCGAGGAGATGTTACGTGATGTACAGCTAGTTGCCCCTGTGGTGCATACATTATGTAAACGAGCCTTTATCTCTCTTCCAGCACCACCACGCAGATTCAATCTAGGACAGCGGAGTTTACTCTCTATGGCGCGTCAGGCCTACAATAACAAGCTGCAGCTGTTCTCATTCACCGAGAAGGTATTCATCTCGGTGGTGCGTAAAATACATAAATTATCCTTTATCGCTCTTCCAGCACACCAATGCAGATCTTGTCAAGGACAGCGGCGTTTACTCAATATAGCAGATCCTATGGAGGACAGTGGCGTTCACTCGCTATGGCCTGACCGGCCTACAGTACGGAGCAGCAGCTGTTCTCATTCACTCAGGAGATAGTCCCTGATATAGGGCGACTTACCCCGCTGGTGCCTACAGGACACTAGTGAGCCTTTACCTCTCTTCCAGCAACACAGAGCACATCCTACCTCTGAGAACAGCGGGGGTCACTCGCTAAGTCCCGACCAGCGTACAGGAACAAGCTGCAGCTGTACTAATTCACCCTGGATATATTTCCTAATATTTCCTACTTACTCCGCTGGAGGGTATAGGACACAAATGAGCCTTTATCTCTCTTCCCGCAGCACAAATCAGATTCAATCGAAGACAGCGGAGTTTTCGCGCTTTGGCCCGAAGGCCTACCCAAACAAGCTGCAGCTGTTCTCATTCACCGAGGAGATATTCCCTGATATTTACCTGCGTTGTGCGTATAGCCTTTATTTCTCTTCCAGCACCATCAAGCAGATCCCTTCGAGAAGAGCGGAGTTCACTCGCAATGATCCCACCAGGCTACCTTAACAAGCTGCAGATGTTCTCATTCACCGTGGAGCTATTTCCTGCTCTACAATTCCCTACCCCGCTGGTGCGAAGAGGACACGAATGAGGCTTTATCTCTCTTCCAGCACCCCAAAGCCGATTGAATCTAGGACAGCGGAGTTTATTCGCTATGGCCCCACGAGCCTACCCTATCAAGCTGCAGCTGTAATCATTCAGCTCGGAGGTATTTCCTGATATACAGCTTCTTCCCCGGTGTTGTAGAGAGATTATAAATGAGCCTTGATCACTCTTCCAGCACCACATGGCCATCAAATCGAGGACAGAGGAGTTCACTGTCTATGGCCCGCCCAATCAGCCTACTCTAACAAGCTGCAGCTGTTGTCATTCACCGAGGAGATGTTACGTGATGTACAGCTAGTTGCCCCTGTGGTGCATACATTATGTAAATGAGCCTTTATCTCTCTTCCAGCACCACCACGCAGATTCAATCTAGGACAGCGGAGTTTACTCTCTATGGCCCGTCAGGCCTACAATAACAAGCTGCAGCTGTTCTCATTCACCGAGAAGGTATTCATCTCGGTGGTGCGTAAAATACATAAATTATCCTTTATCGCTCTTCCAGCACACCAATGTAGATCTTGTCAAGGACAGCGGCGTTTACTCAATATAGCAGATCCTATGGAGGACAGTGGCGTTCACTCGCTATGGCCTGACAGGCCTACAGTACGGAGCAGTAGCTGTTCTCTATCACTCAGGAGATAGTCCCTGATATAGGGCGACTTACCCCGCTGGTGCCTACAGGACACAAGTGAGCCTTTACCTCTCTTCCAGCAACACAGAGCACATCCTACCTCTGAGAACAGCGGGGGTCATTCGCTAAGTCCCGACCAGCGTACAGGAACAAGCTGCAGCTGTACTAATTCACGCTGGAGATATTTCCTAATATTTCCTACTTACTCCGCTGGAGCGTATAGGACACAAATGAGCCTTCATCTCTCTTCCCGCAGCACAAATCAGATTCAATCGAAGACAGCGGAGTTTTCGCGCTTTGGCCGAAGGCCTACCCAAACAAGCTGCAGCTGTTCTCATTCACCGAGGAGATATTCCCTGATATTTACCTGCGTTGTGCGTATAGCCTTTATTTCTCTTCCAGCACCATCAAGCAGATCCCTTCGAGAAGAGCGGAGTTCACTCGCAATGATCCCACCAGGCTACCTTAACAAGCTGCAGATGTTCTCATTCACCGTGGAGCTATTTCCTGCTCTACAATTCCCTACCCCGCTGGTGCGAAGAGGACACGAATGAGGCTTTATCTCTCTTCCAGCACCCCAAAGCCGATTGAATCTAGGACAGCGGAGTTTATTCGCTATGGCCCCACGAGCCTACCCTATCAAGCTGCAGCTGTAATCATTCAGCTCGGAGGTATTTCCTGATATACAGCTTCTTCCCCGGTGTTGTAGAGAGATTATAAATGAGCCTTGATCACTCTTCCAGCACCACATGGCCATCCAATCGAGGACAGAGGAGTTCACTGTCTATGGCCCGCCCAATCAGCCTACTCTAACAAGCTGCAGCTGTTGTCATTCACCGAGGAGATGTTACGTGATGTACAGCTAGTTGCCCCTGTGGTGCATACATTATGTAAATGAGCCTTTATCTCTCTTCCAGCACCACCACGCAGATTCAATCTAGGACAGCGGAGTTTACTCTCTATGGCCCGTCAGGCCTACAATAACAAGCTGCAGCTGTTCTCATTCACCGAGAAGGTATTCATCTCGGTGGTGCGTAAAATACATAAATTATCCTTATCGCTCTTCCAGCACACCATTGCAGATCTTGTCAAGGACAGCGGCGTTTACTCAATATAGCAGATCCTATGGAGGACAGTGGCGTTCACTCGCTATGGCCTGACCGGCCTACAGTACGGAGCAGCAGCTGTTCTCATTCACTCAGGAGATAGTCCCTGATATAGGGCGACTTACCCCGCTGGTGCCTACAGGTCACTAGTGAGACTTTACCTCTCTTCCAGAAACACAGAGCACATCCTGCCTCTGAGAACAGCGGGGGTCACTCGCTAAGTCCCGACCAGCGTACAGGAACAAGCTGCAGCTGTACTAATTCACCCTGGATATATTTCCTAATATTTCCTACTTACTCCGCTGGAGCGTATAGGACACAAATGAGCCTTTATGTCTCTTCCCGCAGCACAAATCAGATTCAATCGAAGACAGTGGAATTTTCGCGCTTTGGCCCGAAGGCCTACCCAAACAAGCTGCAGCTGTTCTCATTCACCGAGGAGATATTCCCTGATATTTACCTGCGTTGTGCGTATAGCCTTTATTTCTCTTCCAGCACCATCAAGCAGATCCCTTCGAGAAGAGCGGAGTTCACTCGCAATGATCCCACCAGGCTACCTTAACAAGCTGCAGCTGTTCTCATTCACCGTGGAGCTATTTCCTGCTCTACAATTCCTTACCCCGCTGGTGCGAAGAGGACACGAATGAGGCTTTATCTCTCTTCCAGCACCCCAAAGCCGATTGAATCTAGGACAGCGGAGTTTATTCGCTATGGCCCCACGAACCTACCCTATCAAGCTGCAGCTGTAATCATTCAGCTCGGAGGTATTTCCTGATATACAGCTACTTCCCCGGTGGTGTTGAGAGATTATAAATGAGCCTTAATCACTCTTCCAGCACCACATAGCGATCCAATCGAGGACAGAGGAGTTCACTGTCTATGGCCCGCCCGATCAGCCTACTCTAACAAGCTGCAGCTGTTGTCATTCACCGAGGAGATGTTACGTGATGTACAGCTAGTTGCCCCTGTGGTGCATACATTATGTAAACGAGCCTTTATCTCTCTTCCAGCACCACCACGCAGATTCAATCTAGGACAGCGGAGTTTACTCTCTATGGCGCGTCAGGCCTACAATAACAAGCTGCAGCTGTTCTCATTCACCGAGAAGGTATTCATCTCGGTGGTGCGTAAAATACATAAATTATCCTTTATCGCTCTTCCAGCACACCAATGCAGATCTTGTCAAGGACAGCGGCGTTTACTCAATATAGCAGATCCTATGGAGGACAGTGGCGTTCACTCGCTATGGCCTGACCGGCCTACAGTACAGAGCAGCAGCTGTTCTCATTCACTCAGGAGATAGTCCCTGATATAGGGCGACTTACTCCGCTGGTGCCTACAGGACACTAGTGAGCCTTTACCTCTCTTCCAGCAACACAGAGCACATCCTACCTCTGAGAACAGCGGGGGTCACTCGCTAAGTCCCGACCAGCGTACAGGAACAAGCTGCAGCTGTACTAATTCACCCTGGAGATATTTCCTAATATTTCCTCCTTACTCCGCTGGAGCGTATAGGACACAAATGAGCCTTCATCTCTCTTCCCGCAGCACAAATCAGATTCAATCGAAGACAGCGGAGTTTTCGCGCTTGGCCCGAAGGCCTACCCAAACAAGCTGCAGCTGTTCTCATTCACCGAGGAGATATTCCCTGATATTTACCTGCGTTGTGCGTATAGCCTTTACTTCTCTTCCAGCACCATCAAGCAGATCCCTTCGAGAAGAGCGGAGTTCACTCGCAATGATCCCACCAGGCTACCGTAACAAGCTGCAGATGTTCTCATTCACCGTGGAGCTATTTCCTGCTCTACAATTCCTTACCCCGCTGGTGCGAAGAGGACACAAATGAGGCTTTATCTCTCTTCCAGCACCCCAAAGCCGATTGAACCTAGGACAGCGGAGTTTATTCGCTATGGCCCCACGAGCCTACCCTATCAAGCTGCAGCTGTAATCATTCAGCTCGGAGGTATTTCCTGATATACAGCTACTTCCCCGGTGGTGTAGAGAGATTATAAATGAGCCTTGATCACTCTTCCAGCACCACATAGCGATCCAATCGAGGACAGAGGAGTTCACTGTCTATGGCCCGCCCGATCAGCCTACTGTAACAAGCTGCAGCTGTTGTCATTCACCGAGGAGATGTTACGTGATGTACAGCTAGTTGCCCTGTGGTGCATACATTATGTAAATGAGCCTTTATCTCTCTTCCAGCACCACCACGCAGATTCAATCTAGGACAGCGGAGTTTACTCTCTATGGCCCGTCAGGCCTACAATAACAAGCTGCAGCTGTTCTCATTCACCGAGAAGGTATTCATCTCGGTGGTGCGTAAAATACATAAATTATCCTTTATCGCTCTTCCAGCACACCAATGCAGATCTTGTCAAGGACAGCGGCGTTTACTCAATATAGCAGATCCTATGGAGGACAGTGGCGTTCACTCGCTATGGCCTGACCGGCCTACAGTACGGAGCAGCAGCTGTTCTCATTCACTCAGGAGATAGTCCCTGATATAGGGCGACTTACTCCGCTGGTGCCTACAGGACACTAGTGAGCCTTTACCTCTCTTCCAGCAACACAGAGCACATCCTACCTCTGAGAACAGCGGGGGTCACTCGCTAAGTCCCGACCAGCGTACAGGAACAAGCTGCAGCTGTACTAATTCACCCTGGAGATATTTCCTAATATTTCCTCCTTACTCCGCTGGAGCGTATAGGACACAAATGAGCCTTCATCTCTCTTCCCGCAGCACAAATCAGATTCAATCGAAGACAGCGGAGTTTTCGCGCTTTGGCCCGAAGGCCTACCCAAACAAGCTGCAGCTGTTCTCATTCACCGAGGAGATATTCCCTGATATTTACCTGCGTTGTGCGTATAGCCTTTACTTCTCTTCCAGCACCATCAAGCAGATCCCTTCGAGAAGAGCGGAGTTCACTCGCAATGATCCCACCAGGCTACCGTAACAAGCTGCAGCTGTTCTCATTCACCGTGGAGCTATTTCCTGCT